>NC_133658.1:432735437-432923751 GCF_037893015.1 Macrotis lagotis | reverse complement strand
GCAACCAGGAGGTAATTTTTTTTAAAGACAGCTAGCTAGAATTTATAAAGCACTCTAAGTTTTTTTTCATCAAATTTCTTTTATTTTTTACAGTTCCTCATTCATCTTGATTCAGTTATTAGTGCTGCTTCCGTCTGAAGGAGCATCCTTCTGTAAGTCTTGCCTTTCCTCCAGTGGGCTGACAGAGCATAGTGGAGCATCCGACACAGAGAACCACTGTCTGTGCGTGGCTGAAGACCGTGGTGATTTTATAGCACCCGGGGTATTTTACGTACATGAAATAGGAATTGGGACTCTGCACCAGGCGTTTCTTCTTGTGCTTCTGCTTCTCCTCCTCGGGAGAGGGGTGCAGGAGGTCTTTGGCATGTTGGCGCGGGGAGATCTTTACTGCCAGAAAGGCCACTCTAAGTTTTCAAAAGCAATTTTATCTTATTTGGTCATGACAAAGGAAGAAGAAATGAACAAAATTGGGTGCTTTTTTATTGATGAGGAAACTGAGACTGAGAAGAATTGAGTGACTTTTTTTAGGGACACACTCTCTACTAGTATGTGATTGAGCCAGGATTCTTTACACTTTACCTCACTGCCTCCTACTACCATGTCAAATAATAATTACAATCATTATTACTAATAGTATAATTAGCATATCTACTAATCAGTAAATATTTGCCATCATCAGAGACCCTTCCGATCATATGATAAAGGGTCTAATACAGAACCCTTTCTTTTCCATCCTTTGTTCCACTGACTCACATCCCTCTTCATTCCAAAGTAGATACCAGGATTTTCCAGCCATATCCCAGGCTTTCCATGGAATTTAGAGCAGGGAGGAACCATGCCCATTGTCTAGTCCAATCTATAAATTTATAAGTAGGAAAACCAGGTCCAGAGAGGTCACATGGATAACTTGTGTGACCCAAGGTCATACAGGTGGTAAATGACCAAGATAGAAATCAGACCGTGGTTTTCTGACTCTAAATCTTTTTCTTCAGTATCATTCTTCCTCAGGTCCAATTTGCTGAGCCAAGGTGGAGGTTTAGACAGGCAGCCCTCTCACCACAGAAGCCCAAAGCAGCTGGCATAGCCTCAGGCAAGGCCTAGGTACCATGGAGACAGCTCATCAAAGGGGAAGAGCTAGGAGAATAATGCCAAGTTCCATTTCCCTTCAGGCAGAGCTAATGCCACCTGCTTCCTATTCCCTGCTCCCCATGCCCAGACATGGGCCTCCCATGGCACAAATGTATCCAGCATGCCCACCCTTGGAGCCATTCCTCCTTGCCTCCCCTAGGAAGCAACTGGAAGCAGGTTTGAAGGACTAAGAGTTAGGATCAAGGAAAGCATATTATTGCCTCAGTGCAGATCATAAGATCATAGGTTTAGAAATGGCAGGTACTTTTGAAATCATCTAATTTAATCTTGTCATTTTATGGGTGAGGAAATGAGGAAAAGAGAAGTGATTTGATTAAGCCAGTATCTGAACCCATGTCCTCTTACTATAAATTCAGGACTTTATAATGCATTACAAGATGACTCCCAATTATATTTCTCTACCATGATCATTCCCCTGAGTCCCAATCTTAGGACATCTCTACCTGAATATCCAACAATATTCTCAAACTCAACATGTCCCAAAGAACATCATCTCCACCACCATCCCATAAGCTATCCTTATTCCTCCCATCCTTCCATTTCTTTTAATGGTACCATTCTTCTAGTCATCCAGGTTTAAAATCAACCTTTTTCTGGGGCAATTCTTTTTTTATCGATATTTTATTTTTCCAGATACATATTATGAAAACTTTTCAACCTTCATCCATATGCATATGCATATGCATTTTTAAGTTACCTAATTTCCTTCCATCCTCCCTTCTCACCTTCCTCCCTTCAGCAGCAGTCAGGTAAATATTGTACATACACATTTCTCTTAAACATGTTTACATATTAGTCATTTTCAGTATGAGGAATTAGGATTAAGAGAAAAGAAAGAAAATCATGGGATAGGAAAGAAATACATAAGAGAAATTTTTTTAAAAGTGAATGTAGGGGTGGCTAGGTGGCACAGTGGATACAGCACCGGCCCTGGAGTCAGGAGTACCTGAGTTCAAATCTGGCCTCAGACACTTAATAATTACCTAGTTGTGTGGCCTTGGGCAAGCCACTTAACCCCATTGCCTTGCAAAAACTAAAAAAAAAGTGAATGTAGTGTTCATCAGATTCTGAAGGTTTTTTATTTTGTTTTGCTTTGTTTTTCTTCCTCTGGATAACATTGTCCATAGACAGTCTCCTAGGGTTGTCTAGGCTCTCTGAACTTCTAAGAGAAGCTGTATCCATCAGGGATGATCAACTCCCAATGTTGTTGTTGATGTGTACATTGTTCTCTTGGTTCTGCTTCCTTCTCTAAGCATCAGATCCTGTAATTCATTCCATGCTTCTCTAGAGTCTGACCATTCATGGTTTCTTATAGAATAATGATATTCCGTAACATTCATATAACAAAATGGTCATCCCCTCAATTTCAAATTCTTTGCCACTACAAAAAGAGTTGCTATGAATATTTTAGAATATGTAGGACTTCTCCCATTTTTTACAATTTCTTCTGGATATAGTCCTGGAATTGGAATTTCTGGGTCAAAAGGAATGAACAGTTTTATTGCTCTTTGGACATAGTTCCATATTGCTCTCCAGAAAGACTGGATCCATTCAGAGCTCCACCAGCAATGCATCAATGTCCCAATCCTCCTATAACTTCTCCAATGTTGATCTTTTTCCCTTTTTGTTATCTTAGCCAATCTGAGATGATACCTCCATAGTTATTTTAATTTGCATTTCTCTAATCAATAGTGATTTGGAGCATTTTTTATATGATTATATATAGCTTTAATTTCTTCATTTGAAGAAACTGTTCTGACTTGTAACCTTATTGGGGCAATTATTAATCATGTTCACTATTTGGATATAGTACATGATTATTACATTTCCCTTCACTACTCTATTGGGCAAGCCTGAGGGTTGGGGAAATTTTTTTAAAGCTATATCTCACAAGCCTCCACCAGTGTGCCTTTTGCCATCATCATCAGTTGATACCAATTGATTGGCCTTAATTAACTCCTAGAAAGGAATATTTACTAAGATAATATGGTAAGAACAGTTGGTACAAATCTTGTTCCCCAGAGTCTGTGACACTCTCCAACAGCTACATGCAAATTGGAAAAGGGGGTCAATGTTAGAATATATGTGGCAAAAGGACAACTTATAATTTTTAAAAGTCCTTTTGCTAGACTCTTAAAGATATTTCCCCTAAGTATGGTATAGCTTTTCAGAGGGATTCTTTGAAGCTACTACCTAGAAGCCTTTCATCCATTCTCTCCTTGACTTCTAATTCAGACACTATCAAGTTTCTGCTTTCCAGGGATTCTATAAGATGCCAATGTTAAATCCACAATCCCCAAGATCCTCCAAATCTCTTGAGATTCCCCAAGTGATACCTTCTCAGAAGTTTGGCTAGAATGTTCTCTCTTGACTTGTTGCTCATTTGAATCCTGGATTCCAACTCCCTCAGTGGTTCCATACAGTCTCTACAGGACATGACCAAGTGCCCACACCAGGCACTGTGCTGAATCTTAGAGATAGAAAGAAAAAACAAAACCATCCCTGTCCTCCAAAATCTTACATTCTAATGATGGAGATAGCATGTAGTTAGCCATAGATAAAGATAAGCTTAATTATTGTACTGAGGGAGGGCTGATTAGGCAGTACATTTCCCAGGACCAGGAAAACACATCCATTATTTATTCCAAGGGTAACCTGGTGGTCATGAGACACAGAGATCCAACCTGCTAATCTTTGTCTTACACTGACATTATAGGTGATTTCATCTTTTGTGTATCAACATTTTGGTACTCTGGTGGTCCTCCATTGTAGATCCTAAGCCCCTTGCAAAAACTAAAAAAAAAGTGAATGTAGTGTTCATCAGATTCTGAAGGTTTTTTATTTTGTTTTGCTTTGTTTTTCTTCCTCTGGATAACATTGTCCATAGACAGTCTCCTAGGGTTGTCTAGGCTCTCTGAACTTCTAAGTTAATAGTAACTAGAGTCAGGAAATCCAGATTTGAGTCTCAGCCTTGCTATTTAATATCTGTGTAGCAGTGGACAAATCATTTTTTTCCTATCTGATCCTTAACCTTCTCATCTGTAAAATGAAGGAGATGATCCCAGGTTGTCATTTTCAGTTCTAAATACTTTGGATCCATGATTCTCATCCAATGTTATCCCATATATCTTTTAAAAGAAGATTGACTAGGGCAGCTAGGTGGTGTAGTGGATAAAGCACCGGCCCTGGAGCCAGGAGTACCTGGGTTCAAATCGAGTCTCAGACACTTAATACTTACCTAGCTGTGTGGCTTGGGCAAGCCACTTAACCCCGTTTGCCTTGCAAAAAAAAAAACAAAAAAACCTAAAAACAAAAAAGAGATTGACCTCATATGATGGATGAAATTCTCTGTCTTTTTCCTGTATCTCATGGTTTCTGATTCAGCACTATAGCTGTCCACTTTGGGAATTTCATTTTCACTGCACTGACAACCATCTCCTTTTCTTGGTCATATCTTGGAGGTAGTATGGGACAATAGTAAGAGGGTTGGATTTAGTCCAAGAGAATCTGGGTTCAAATTTCAGCTCTTTCCCATGTAACCTCTGTAAAGTTGACAAGTCATTTCACTTCTCTAGAGTCTCAGTTTCCTTCCAACTCTAAAACCATGATCCCAGGCTGATATTCTTCATGATAGTGTCATCTATCCCAATCTCTTTCTATGAGTCTAGAATGTAGATTTGGAAGGGCTCTTACATGTGAGGAAATCAAAACCCAGAGAGAGTAAATGAGTAGCCCATGATGACGTAAACAGGAAATAGCAGAACCAAGTCTTTTCATATTTAAACCACTTTGCTCTTTCTATATACATTATACTGTTTCTGCTATCAGTAACCATCCCTTCCATATCACGATGTTCCCAAGATACTTTCACTATATCATTGGTGGGTATAAGAGATTAAATGGGAATTTGGAGGAGTTTTGTAGAAGCCACAGTTGGCAAGTGAAGGCTAACAGATGACAAAAAGTTTATGGACAATTAGTTAACTCAAATTTTACAACAATGTGCCGTAAATACCTCATAAAACAAAGTGAAAAAAATCAGACTTCTCTGGTACAAAGGCCAAAACATGTTACATGGGTTTTTCAGATCATGGTGACACTACCCCCCCCAAGCCCTGAAATATGAAAGGGATGACTATAATACTATGCTCACCAATACTCCATGTTCTGCTAGAAGCACCAACCAGAAAAAATTTCATCCCTTTTCTACAGTAGCCCTTTGAAAACTTGAAAACATGCATCATGTGGCCCCAAGTCTTTTCTAAGTTAAATATCCTCAATGCCTTCTATTGATCAGGTCCCTGCCCCAACTCCTCTGTATACATTTCTCTGTACACCAACATCCATCTTAAAATATAACCTACAAGTAGCAATAGACTCAAGATGCAGAATGAGGCAATAGGGAAATTGATTTTATTTGATTGTGCATTTTTATTGCAAGGGTTTTCTTTTTTGTTATGAGGGTAAGAACCAGGAGAGAAAATAAAATGCATATTAACTGAAAATTAAATTTAAAAATTTTTAAAGGTAACTTTCAGAGCCAAATGCAGCACTGCAGATAAAGTTTAACCAAAGACAAAAAGGATCCTAAGTGCAGGCTCTGGAGACTTACTGCATCTTCCTTTATTGCACAGTCCAATAAACCTTTATGCTTCTTTATAAGGCTATTTTAGTGTTTCAGCAAACATTCAATCCAAGAGGGCATCCTTGGTTCCTCCATTTTGCTCCAATTCAGAGAATTAGGAGTAAGACAATTTGACCCACTCCTTGGGCTGGGCCATCCAATGATTTTCATCATAGATGCAAGATAAAAGAATAATGTTATGAAGGCCGGTAATGGTTTCCAAACCAGCTGGAGCTGCTCCTGACACGCCCCAGGATTCAATCTCTGTCTCCATGGCCCACCATGCTATTTGTCACTCCCAACCTCCTGCAGATGGAGTATACCTGCTTATCTAAGAGGCTCAAGCTGTGGGATTTATGTACTGCAAAGTCTATTTATAAAACCTACAAGAGTTGGAGCACGGATTCCTCACAATAAATTTCTCCTCTCCACACTCTGGGATTTTCTCTCTGCCCATTTGTCACATTCTGAGCACTTTCCAAGAAAGGGAATCCCATTGTGTCTCAGAGAAAGAGGATCTGGGTCCTGTAGAATTTGGTAAAGTGGGTGGTATAGCTCTCCTGCCTGAGCCTGAAAGCAGAATGTTCTGCTCAGATCTAGAATGGGAAGGATGTGGAGATTCAATTCAATTCATCAATTCAATAAGCATTTATGAAGTACCTACTCTGTGCTCAACTGGATTAGTGATCTCTTGAAAGGTGTGATTCCCCAAGCTCTTCATTCCTACACCCTACCCACTCAGAATTTATGCTGAAACTCCATCTCTATCACACCTAACTGAGCTTCATTTTACATGGATGTCTGGTTTGCAGTCCCAAGAAGTCTAGTTCACTATTTCTAACCTTGCAGATTAATGTTCAAACAATGAACATTTCTAAGTCACAGGAGGGAAGGAGGAGGCTGTTGCTAACCCCTATTTTCCAACTTGCAACCAATCACATCGTTCCATATAACTCAACTAAGTAAAATGAGAGGGTAGGACCAGATGGCCTTTAAAGTACCTTCCAGGCTCAATTCATTTGGCATTAGCAAAGAGACAACAGGGAATAGGAATAACTCCTATTTCTATAGCATCTTAAGGCTCACAAAATACTTTACTCATGACAACCCAGAGAATCAAGAAAGTCAAGGGTTATCATCCCATTTTACAAATGGGGAAGCTAAGGTTTTAAAACATTAAGTGACTTCCCCAGATTAACAAAGTTCCTAGAAAGGAGATTTTAGGGCACTAGGAAAAGGTGAGGAAAGACTTTCTTGGACTGGGACTTTTCCTTGAAATCACACCCCAATGTCCACTTGTGTTTAAAAAATGTCCCTCTCTTTAGGGGAGTGGGGGAATACAGTATAAATTTAGAAATTTCTTCTCTATCCCAAGTCTCTCCCCCCCCAAATGTGGAATGAAACTGTGTCCACTCAATTCAATTCAAGATGCATCCCATAAATTCCTGCCATGAGGGGGGATTCTGCTGCTATGGATATAAAAGTCAAAACTTGCATAGTTTATGCTCTCAAGAATCTTGCCACCTGCCAGGGATGGGGATGTGGGGTGGGGAGAGAAAACAATGAAAATGACATAAGGTAGAAAGTCATTTCTAGGTAGGTAGGCTTTAGTTTCTAAATTTGTAGAATGAGAGTAGGGAATTTAGATGGCCTTGAAAGTCTCTTCCAGCTTAAAATCTATAATCATTCCACTCAAACTGCCCTGTATTTAAAGTTATTGTGCTTTCCCTTTCACCTAGGTATTCTAGAACCCATCCAGGAGATATGGACAGGCAGAAGATCTGTCACCAGGAGCGTATTTTACCTTTTGCACCATGGCAGGTCACTTTAGAATGGATCAGGGCTGCCACAGGGAAGAACCTACTACCAACATGGGGAACTCAGACTGCTCATCTCTCCCCACCCTTTAGTACCAATCCATGTTGCTGGACTGCTCATGTGACTTGGATAAAAAGTATTTACTCTATTCCTTCTAATGATATGGAAGACCACTAGTTGTTATGTACCATCTGTCCTGCCATTGCCTCCCAATGTCTCCATGCTCTATCATCCACCCTTCACATCTCAGAAACCATCTTCTGACTTGCCATCCTAGCTAACCCTCACCATTCATTCCACTCTGAACCTAAGGTTTTGGAGCATTTACCCTGATGGAATGGAAAAGAAGTTCAGAGAGTGCCATCCAAACTTCTAGCTTATTTATAGGAGTGATACAATATTAATCTGGAAAATAAGAGTGATGCCAGATTGTATCTGTTTATGCTTCCACTCACAACCTGAATCCTAAAGCTTTTTCATTCAAGTAAGGTGTATTCAAAGAGGTGAGAAGATTAAATTGATTCTGTATCTTTTTAAAAATTGATCCAATTAATAATTAATTGGTTTTGTCATGGTTCTCTGTCTCTAAACTTAGTACAGCTATCCTGTAATGGGTTATGCTTAAAAATCCAGTTCTCTTGCTAATGACTGTTCTATTCTTGGCTCAAGAAAATCTGATCTTTAAGGGATGCAGGTAGACACAAGGGAGTCAGGTCTTGGATACCACTACACTATCCTTTAAGGATGTCTGATTTGCAGTCCAAAGAAGTCTAGTCTACTATTTCTAACCTTGCAAGTTAATGTTCAAACATTGAACACTTCTTAGTCACAGGAGGAAAGGAGGAGGCTGTTGCTAACCCATGTTTTCCAACTTGCAACTATTCATGTTGTTCCATATACCTCAGCTAAGTAACCAATTATGTTACCCTAAATCCTTGATGTCACTTAACCTATTCTATTCTTCATTCTGTGCTCCCCCAACCTAGAAAAGCAGAGCTATCCTTTCTCTCAGGGTCTTTGGCTAGAAATTAAAGTAGTCATTGACCCATCTAATTCTCAGGTTGATATCCTGTTAATAAAATGTTATCTTGTTCAGAGAAACTCAGAGGTCTTTCCTGAGCTCCCCTCTAATATCTGGTCCTATTCTTGACTCAGTGTATAGACAGTAAGAGAGAGAAAGAAGAGTCAAGATCCTTACCCTCAGGAACTTCACATCAAAAGAATTTCTGTGGGTTCTGAACTGATATCCTGATGAGAGGCAGTAGGGACAAGGAAAAAGGGTTAAATTAAAATAAAGCTGAATTCTTGACACCAATGTACTTCCCATGGATCTGTGTGAGACCTTAGGTAAGTCACTCTCTTGAACCACAGATTCTTCTTCTGTAAAGTAAAGGGATTGGTTAGAGACTGCCAAGGCTTCTTCCATCTCTGACAATCTGCAGTCTAAGATATCTTTTCCACTTCTGACTTTCAGTAATTTTATTTACAAATAATCATGGGATCAATTTAGAGCTAGAAAGGATTTTTGAGAACATTTAATCCAAACTCCTCAGTAGCCACATTGAACAGAAATGATTTGCCTAAGGTCTCAAAGAGAAGGTTCTTTTAGTGTGACTGAATCCTCACTATGCTATGATATCTTGTTTTAGAGGTCTTTATGTAGCCTTCTCACCCTTCCTCTCACCAGTTAGGCTGTCCTGTGAAAGAAGGATTAAGACACTTGTTTGATGTAACTCCAGAGGGTCAATGGAGAGGCAATTGGGAGAGTGGAAGGAGGAGGAAGAGTTGAGGAGAGGAGGTAGGGAGGACTTGCAAAGGCAATCTCTAGGCCAATATAAATAATTACTGAATGTTATTAGTGAATGTAGTGACTTTGGAACCTGGAAGATAGGAGTTCAAATCCTACCTCTGACAAATCACTTAACTTCTTTAATCTCTAGGTATTTAAGACAAGAAATTTGCAGAAAAGGAAACAACCTATATAAGCAGAGTAAATATTCTTCATCCCAGGGTTCAGTGGTTATAACCTCTATAAGTAACTTTCTAAAACTCAGGGCTGTCTTGCATTGAATGGAATGATATTTCAAATAGAGAAGATTCACTCCTGGTAGGGAGAGCTTATGACAATGAAAACAATAATAATGGACTATATCAAATATGCTTTTACTGTTTAATATACATGATCTCATTTGATTCTTACAGTAATCCTGTCAGACAAAGTATTTTGTTTCTTTGACTCTTTTATTTTTCATGATATTCACAATTTGTTTGGAATATCCAGAGACATAGTGGAAAGAGCCCTAGATTTGCAGTCTAGGATGTGAACTGAAAGTTTGGCTCTTCTCCTTATTACCTGCAACCTTGGGCAAGTCATTTCTACTGAAATGAAAAGATTGAATTAGTCACTTAGTCAACTAATATTTATTAAATACCTATTAGTAGCCATGTGATCCCAGGAAAGTTGCAACCTTATTTGCCTCAGTTTTCTTAATTGTAAAGTGAGCTAGAGAAGGAAATGGCAAACTATGCCACAAATGGGGTCACACATAATTGGTCATGACTAAAAATAACTGAGCAAATTACTATGCTACAGGTACTATGCTAAGGGTTGAACTAGATAACTTCTAAGACTATCATGCCTTCTTACAAACAACTTCTTTTGAGGAAACAATGAGGTATATAGTCAATAGATTTCTTAACTAGAAAACTTAAGAGTAAAAATTCAACCTCAATAACCTACTAGTTATGTGACCCTGTGCAAATTATTTAGCTTCTCTGCAACTCAGATTACTCATTTGTAAAAGAAAGGCACTGGACTCTGTCTTCTAAGGTCCCTTTCAGTTCAAACTCTATGATACTTATGATCTTCATAACAACCTTATGAATAGTTATTTGTTATAATTGTTCAGTTGTTTTAGTCTTGCCTGACCCTTCATGATTCCATTCAGGGTTTTCTTGGCAAAGACACTGGAATGGTTTGCCATTTCTTTCTCCAGCTCATTTTACAGATGAGGAACCTGAGGCCAAGAGGGATAAATGATTTGCCAATAGTCACATTGCAAGTGAGTGATTTATACTGGATTTGAACTCAGGTCTTCATGACTCCAAATTCAGCACTCAATCTACCTAACTGCTATGAGGTATATAAGGCAAGTGTGATGATTGCCATTTTCTGGCAAGTAAACTGAGACCAATAAAGGAGATGACATAGGTAGGGTCCTTTAGCCAATAACCAGAACTTGAAACCAAGTCTCTCAACTCTTTTTTTTTTTAGGTTTTGTTGTTTTTTTTTTTTTGCAAGGCAATGGGGTTAAGTGGCTTGCCCAAGGCCACATAGCTAGGTAAAGGTCTCTCACCTCTTACATTATCCCCAAGAGCCTATTTTAGATAGATGAAGCATATATACAACTATATATAGCATAAATTAGAATACTTACTTTGATTTGGTCTGCTTGACTCCCAAAGGCATAATTGGAAGTAAAGGGTATGCATGTTGGAGGACGGGGTGGTGCTAAATGAAAGTAAATCTTGATTCCACCTAATGAAAACATTTTAAAAACCCCTAAC
Organism: Macrotis lagotis; assembly: GCF_037893015.1. Lineage (NCBI taxonomy): Eukaryota > Metazoa > Chordata > Mammalia > Peramelemorphia > Peramelidae > Macrotis > Macrotis lagotis. The sequence continues at coordinate 432,912,593 of NC_133658.1, read as the reverse complement.
CTGCTGAAAAGTGGAAATGTCACTGTCTGATAGGTCTACCATCACCAGAAGTTTTTAAGAGGAAGCTAAAAGATCATCTGTCCAAAACACAAAGAACAGAATTTTGCTTGAGAATAGTCTCTGATGTCCCTTCTAGCTCTGAAATTTGGTGGTATATGATTTTAAGATTTCATAATTCTAAGATTATTACTCTATGATTTTTTGATTCTATAATCTTGCTCTAAAATAACCACTGAACCCAGGGCTAAGTATAGCTATATCCTTACCCAGTCCCTCCTTCACCTATCCATTCTCTTTTCTGGGGGAGGTACAAGAGAGATCCCTAAAATCTCAACTGTTGGGTGGCAGTCCTGGTAAAGGCAGGTTTGGCCAAAAACAATTGCCCTTTGGTATCTAAAGCAAGGTTTTCTATGTTTTCTATGTATGGCCTGTGAATTTTCCCCTAAATCAGAAGTACTTTGTTCCCTTATTTAATACTATATCCCAATCCCCAAAATACATACATGCAAATATTACACTTGCATTCATGAACATGTTCATGTATCCATATGTATATGCATACAGACACATACTCCCCCACAGTAAACCTAGCCACTCTGTTCATTAAAATATATCCTCCACCAGGGAAAAGGTTAATTGATGAATTTACATTTTATCAGCAGTCAGTGGTTATACTAATAATTCTATTTTGTGGTGCTTGGAGATCTAGGGGTCTTGGGGGTAGGGGATGTCGATTCTCCACTAGGTTTCCAAGGCAGGGTTGGGCTACAGGCCCTCCTGGGGACCACAGCTCTGACATACAGTAATTGGCATCTTTCTCCAGTTTACTTGATGTCAGTACTCCCTGTAATTCTCTGGGACAGTGCAGTATCCCCTAGGATGCTGGCCCTTTTCATCTCTTATTCCGGAAGCCCCCCCTTGCTTCTGTGCTTCAGTAATGAGAAGGTGATCAATGAAAGCCCCCAAGCACCTTCCGTATCTTAAACCCCAACCCCCTGGGCAAGAGGGCCAAGGTTCCAACAGGCAGGTGCCTGTGGTGACATCTAAGAAAGATGGCACCCCTCAGGGGGTCCAAGAATGCTTGAAGCCTTCTCATAATCGTAGTGATCATAGCCCCACCAGCTGAGTTGGAACTTCCAAAGCCCTTTCAAACATATTCCCTCACCAGGGCCTCGCAATAGCACAGCAAGGGGGGCAGAATACAAATGATCATTTGCATCTCAGAGAAGAAACTGAGGATATTAGCAGCAGCGGATGCAGATAGTTATTGTAAGAGATAGAATTTGAACCCAAGTTTTCTATCTATAAATCTAGGACTTCCCTCCAATATCTCCTTGGAGAATAGAGTTCTTAACTTGGGGGTCCATGATATTTTGAAAAAAAATTGATAACTATTTCAATATAATTGGTTTCCTTCATGGAACCTATTTATTGTGTGGATTTGGAAACATTTTTTCCAAGAAGGGGTCCATAGGGATGCCTCATTATTCAGAAAACATAAAGAACCCCAGTCTCTATTTAGTAAGCTGAAAACTAAGGGTTGCTATTTCTATAGAAAGGCTTAAAAGCATTTTCCTCAAAACAATGCAGGGATGGTAGTATACTATCATCCCCACTTTACAGAAGAGAAAACTGAGACTCAGAAAGGGGAAAAAAATGAGCAGAGCATAAGGAAGAGAAGAATATGAAGAAAGATTACAGTCGTGTAAACAGAGAACCAACAGTAAAAGACTGCAGGATGCAGATTAATGCAATAAGAAATCATGATTCTAGAGGACTGAAGGGATCTGCTAGGTAAGAGTCTACCATCACCAGAGGTCTTTAAGAGGAGGCTAAATGTAAGGAGGTGGTGCCTCAATGACAAGGACAGAAAGAGGCAATATGCTGTCAGACATGCTCACTGAAGCAGCTGATTTGTATAACTGTGAAGTGGGGATCATTGAGAAACAATATTCAAATTTGAGAAAATAAAAAAGTAGAAATTAAAGTGGAAATTACTTGCACATAGGCCACTCAGTAAAAGGCAAGGCCAGTATAAAAAATCCAGATCTTTTCAGAGCCAGAACTTTTACCATTAGAGCATACTCCTTCCCTCCAAATCTTCCATTGCAGAGATTTCTTTCTTTAGTTGAAAATCAAACTAATTGGTTTTTAAAGTCCTTTAAATTCCTAAAAGAACACTCAGATTATCCTAAAATAGAACTTATTCCACCTCCATTGGATATTGGGTATTGTAGAGAGGATGCCTATGTTGGGAGGGATATTGGAGTAAATGACCTCAAAGATCTTATGTTCCCATAAAATCATTCCCATTTCCTGGTGTAGAAAACTGAGACCCAGAGAGATTATGAGGTTTGCCAGAAGTTGACCAAGGATTGAAATGCAGAGCTGGAACTTTAGATTCCCAGCTCAGATCTATGTTCCACCATACTAGCATGTCTTTTAATAGGAGAGAAACAAGTTAATCCTTTCCCAGGCTCTGCAGAGTGGGATGGTTCCCCCAATATATGTCCCCAAGGATTTTTCTTTATCTTATTTCAGCAGTGCCTGGTTTCTCTCCTGCTCCCAGCAAGACAATTTTAGCACCTAATGATTCTTTACTCTCCTGGGTATTACTCTAAAATAGTCAGACTAAACATTCCCCTTCTCATTCACTTTGGTTCTGACTGTTTTGGACTTTGTCCAATTACCCCAGGTCTTGCCTCCCTGCCTGCAACCCTTTCCCACCTTCCCATTCTCCCATTGCTATCTCCCACCCCCTCACACCTCACTTTCTAGAAGAGACGAGTGATACGAATGGGATTGCTAGTGTTCAAAGTTGGAATCACTCCTCACTCTCCAGATCCATCAAAGTTATAGATTCATAGAATTTTGATCCAAAAGGGACTTCAAAGCTCATCTAATCCAACTTCATTTTTCCAGATTTTAAAAAAAGCATCCCAGAAAGAGAAAGTGATATGACTAGTTTCAAGCAATATTCAGATCCTAGTTCTCAAGACTCCAAATCATCCACGATATAATTCTCGTGCAAATGGAGACATGCTAGAGCCAACTATGGTCAGTTAGTGAGAGTCAATTATAAAATTTCCAATATGAGCATTTATCTGCCTCAGTTTCCTCATCTATAAAACAGAGATTATAATAGACCCTGCTTCCCATTTTTTGCCCACCTTCCCAGCACCACCATGAAAAGACTTACTCAGGACAACAAAAGTATTTGGAATTAGATCTTCTCCAATTGTTTTCACTCATAAAGGCTTACTTGCTAAGCCTAGGCAAAAGAACAGGGAGCTCTCCCATCAGTCAGATGGACTCAGAGAATGAAGTGAACTCCTACCGGTTTCATTTCTGTCCATGTTCTTCCAATATCAGTGGTGATTCATCCCCAGGATGGGTGAGGGGCAAGTTCTGCTACAAGCCTTGGCATATAACTGCCATGCTCTTTAGTCAGACCCCATATCCAAAATGCCAGGGAATACTAGACCAGACCAGGCAACTGAGGACCCTTAAAAGTTAATGACCTCCTCTCCCTCCATTGGTACTCCATCCCTCCTGTTGAATTTTCTAAAAAAGTACTTAACTACTTGGATTTCAGAGAGAGAAAAAGAGATTAACAGAAAGAGACAGGTTGGAAGAAGAAATCTGGGTAACAGCTGCTTTACTATTTTTCCTCAGGGAAAGAAATAAATTAGTAATCTAATGAAACAAGAGTGGGAGCTACAGTGAAGACACAGTCCCCACTACCACAGAGTAAAATGTTAGCAAACTTCTTCTACAATGACTGATAGTAATTATTTTAATAAATGAATAACAATCATAATCCCTATTTCATGATCCCTATAGAAACCTTTCGTAAATACAGCCTAAACATGGAGTAGTGGAAAGACTTCCAAACTAAAAATCAGAAGGCTGTGATTAGATACATATGACCTTGAAAAAATATCACTTCCCCTCCTTGGTTTCTTCATATTTTAATTGGGTAAATTGGACAAGTTGCTTTCTGAGCTCTAATTTTTATCATTTTTTGAAGTTGGGGCTTGGTTTCTGGTACTATACCATAAATTTCACTCAAGATGAATAATATGGGATAGGAAGGAGGGGGGTAAGAGAGAGATTTAATGAGCATCTAATATAAGCTGACTATCTGACAACTTGGCAAAATGGTTGGAGAGTCTGCCTTGGAGTAAGAGACACCTGGGTTAAAATTTGATACCTCAAAGTTCTCACCATGTTATCATGGCTAAAATGCTTTGCAGCACCTCCAGGTGACTCTCTCATCCAAGGACAACATGGCATAGGACATAGGGTTTTGGATTCTGGGTCAAGAAAACTTGGGTTTTAATCTTGCCACAGGCATGAATTGTGAGTCTGTAAATAAATTAGTCATATTTGCTCTCCCTTGATATTCATATATATATATATATATATATATATATATATATATGTGTGTGTGTGTGTGTGTGTGTGTGTGTGTGTACGTATATATATATATATATATATATATATATATATATATATGGAGATCATCAGATGGCAATTGTTTAAATTAAATGAGATCATTTCAATAATTCTTTTTTAAATGGCAGCTACTAGTATTCCTTCTATAATTGTAAAGGGAGTTTCCACACTTGGAGTCCTCCACATGGAAAAAAAAAATCACATTTGTACCAAAAGTAGTAATAATACTAACAGCTATACATGAAAGCCCTAGTTTTCCTATATCTGGGTCCCCAATCCATATTGATGGGCAGGTCAGGAAAGACAAAAAAATTCTGACTCTTATTCATACCTTGATCTCAGGGATCTGTATTGACTTCTTTACATTTATTGTATTAAGGGTGCATAGCTATGAACAATGGACCTCAAAGAAACTTTGGAGATGGGCTGGAATAAGGAGAGATTTGAGACAGGTAGACCCATCAGCAGGCTACTAGAGTAGTGCAGACATGAGGTGAGGAGAGCCTGCACTAGAATAGGAGCAGTATCAGAGAAAAGAAGGGGGCATATAGGAGAGATTTTGCAAAGATGAAATCAACAGGTCTTGGTAACAGCTTGGATATGTTAGGAGGAGAGGGTGGTAGAGATAGTGAGGAATCCAGAATAACTCCTAGACTGTGAGTCTAAGAGACTGGGAGAATGATGTTGCCCTCTAAAGTAATAGATAGGAGGAAGTAGGGGGAGAGTTTAGGGGAAAAATAATGAGTTCAATTTTGGACTATTGAATTTAACATAACTGCTGGATATCCAATTTGAGATGTGCACATATATGCACATATGAATATGCATGTATATGTATAAAAGTCTTGTAAATTCAGAAAGAAGTAAGACAAGGGGATAAGGAAGAAACTGACTTAGAAGATGAGGAAACGGAATGAAGGCTTATATGAAAGGGTGTGTAGATCAATGGAATATAAAAGGGAGGGATTCTTGAAAGGGTAGTAGATTAAGGAATAGAAGGGCAAGATAATGAATAGAAGCAGGTAGAGGAGTCAGGAGCGGTTGTTGCTTTCAGAAAATGTTATAAAAATAAAAGATATACATAAACTGAATATATATAGATACCTATGAATATGTAAATGCATACCAATTTATATGTATGTATGTATGTGTGTTGATGTGTATATAAATGTGTCTATATATATATATGCAAGAATATGTGTTTGAGTATATGTGTATGTGTGTGTGTGTATGTGTGTATCCATGGGTACATATGTGTACCTATCCATGCTCAGTTGTAGTCTTCCTGAGGACGTGGAAATAAAGTAGAGCAGATGACAGAAGAAAACCTACCAGAAAGAAAGGAAAAGATGGAAAATTTTGAACACAGTGTTTAGTATTTATTATAGACTTTCTTGCAATGCAAATTCTTTGCTTTATATTATGAATTCTTTTATATTTTGCTTACAAAACTTTTTTTCTTATTTTGTATTTAAGTTTAAAATTTTAAAAAAATTTAAAGTATGCTATAAAAACAAAAGGCACATTGGATTTGGCAACTAAGAAATTATTAGTAACTTTGTGGAGAGGATAGTTTGGGGGAATGATGGGGTCAGAAGTCAGATAGTAAGGAATTAACAAGAGAAAAAGGGGAGTCAACTATATGTCTGTATTGGAGGATGTTATCTACAAGAAATGGAAAAGATATAAGACCATAGTTAACTTTGAGAGAATGCTAATGAAATCTGAAACTCATCCCTCATTCTTTCTCATTTTATGCCTCTGAAGTAAATGAGCATAGATTTGTGTGTGCCCATGTGTGTGCCTGTATAAATCTGTGCCTCTGTGTGTCTGTAAGTCTGTGCTGGTGCTACTATGTCTGCACTTGCAATCCCAGGAAGAGATGGAGAGAAGCAGGGGGGAGAGGTCCTTCTGCCTAGATAAACAGTCAACTTGGTACTGCCTGGTAATGGGATGTTAACCTTTTAAAAAAGATATCAGCAGCAGCATTGATGCAGTGACCTACAACCAACAGCATTACACTCGCCTCACAAATACCCAATTAGATTGCCATCTAAACCCATAGCAATTCAAGTTTGTAATTAATGGTCCTTCAAGGCAGGCAGCAGTTACAGGGCTAACTAAGCACCTCAAACAGAGACATCAAACAGAAGGAGAGAGGCCTGATAAAAGAAACAATTCCCCAGTCCACCCTTCACAGAAAACCTAATGTATCCTAGGATTTTGAGGTCGAGATCCAAATCAACTCATTATGGCAGCCAAGAGAATAGGTCAAACTACATCACTCATACCCTCTTTTCCAGTCCACATTGAATATATTTATGAGATATCCAGGGTCCGGACCATTCTGGGGTCTGAGTCAGAATTAGGTGGATGATCAGGCATCATCAGAGACCAAGGTCAGGACTAAATCTAAAATAGAAGGAGTTAAATTCAATTCAATCAAATTCGTTTATTAAGTTCCTATGATGTACAAGACTATGAAGCCCCCCAAAAAAAGAATGAAAATAGTTCCTGCCCTCAGGGAGCTTACATTCTACTGAATATACCCAGATTAGTAAATATAAGGTTCATATAAAATAATGAAAGATAACTCCAAGAAAGGGAGAGGAAATAATCTAGAACAGAAATCCTTTTAGCCTCTTTTGAGTTCACAGATTGCTTTGAAATTCTGGTAAAACCTATGGATGGACCTTTTCTCAGGATAATTTTTTAAACCCATAAAATAAAATACATAGAATGGCAAAGAAAACCAATTATATTGAGATAAATTCATCAAAATATTAATTTGTTTAGCTCATAGACCACCACCCCCCCACCCCCGGTATAACATCAGGACAGGTTCTGCAGCCAGAACAGGTCTCTGTCTCTTGGTTAGAGAATGGTGCTTTCTCTACATGAAGTTAATTAAAGACAGTGATTTATTTCTTTTTTTTTCTTGTGCAACAAACAAAATCCCGTCCTACCCCGCATTGTCCCCTGCAGCAAGGCAGGCCTGGGTGGGAGAGCTTAGGACCAACTGCACAGAAGCTGAGGAGAGGACTACACCCTAACACTCCTTCAGTATAATACTCTCCTCGCTCACACCCGATTCTACCAATATCCAGCCACAAGGGTTTGTGGAGAATACCGGGTGAGCAGAGTTGAACAGGGAAAACACAGAGGATTTTGCCTGTGAGCTGGCATTGTGCAAATGGACTTTGGACTTGGAGTCAAGACCCCACTCTTCGGCTCCACCCCGACTCACCATGTGACCTTGGGCAGGACAGAGATCTCCATTCCATGCCTCAGTTTTCTCAATTCCTATAAAATGGCAGGGGAGAGAGGGGCACTTGCTTGATTTCAAATGCCCCTTCCAGCTCTGATAGTCTCTATTCTAAGGGTCCTCCCAGCTTTCACAGGCTACAATATGACACTTCCATCAAGGAAGGCTCTTTAGAATTCAAATTAACATAAAACCCTGCCCCAAACTTCCCTTTGTCACTAATTGGGGGTGGAATTAGAGTAACTCCCAGGGAGACTTTCTAGCACTTGGTAAATAAAACCCTATTACTGGTTGATCCCTGAACAAAGATCCTTTAGCATGGACTGCCTGGACACCCTAATCCACCAGCAGGGTCCTTGGAGGGTACACAGGTGCTAGGCCCATTGAAAACATTTCCTTCATAAAGCAACCCTAATTGATAAGCCAGGGCCAGGGGCACTTGCCACAGATGACCCTCTGGTTGGCAATCCTCCCCCGAAAGACTTGCTGAGGGGTGACGAGGTAAAGGGGCAGCAGGAGGCTTCTGGTAAAACATCAGCTCAATTCAATTAGGATTATATCCAACACTATTCCTTCTCAAGTTCTGCTCTGAAGTGGAAAAGGGACTTTCCTTAGTTAAGGGATAAATTTGGGCCCTGCCTTCCAGGAGCTCACAGTCTGGCAGAATGGACCCATACCTGAAACAGAAAAGAAAGACACGTAGAAAGGTCCAAAAAAAATATCCAATAAAGTACAAAATCTAAATGTAAGTGGTGTCCATATGTGACACAGAAAGGAAGCATTATTGGGATGGGGAGTTGGGAGGAGAGTGTGGGGAAGGCATCAGAAAAGGAGAAAACAACATGGGTTCGAGCTATTAGGGAGGGCTTATTGGAGAGGGATGGGATCGAACTGGACCTTGGAGGATGAAGAGTTTGGAAAGGTTCATAACAATTCCAGTAATCACTTGGGAATGTTTCTCTATCCATTGGATAAGGAGCCCAAAGTCATATGCAATTAGCAATGACCAGAGAGAGGTAGAGGATGAAGGTAGAGGATGAACACAGATTTTTTTTAAACCATAACAGCTCATGAATACTATACTGCTAAGGGGTGTACTACTAAGAGATTGGAATTGTCTCAGTAAACTGTGAATAAAAATACAGATTCCTGGAATTACTGAAGAGCAAACATACACCCACACTATGGATATATATATATATATATATATATATATATATATATATATATATGTATATATACATATATATATATGGAAAGAAAGAGATTATAGATATATAGATATAGATACATCTAAATAGATAGATAATAGAAAGATATGGAAGGATGATATTGATGATGATGATGATGATGATGATATTTGTCCTTTGTTCTCAGAAAAGACCATAATATCAGGGAGGTGATGCCAAGACATGCACATTGGATTTAAGTGAGGGGGGATGCTGTGCTAAGTCACCAGTCTCACTTTGTCCTCTGGTACTGTCTGGGTCCAGTGACCAGATATGGATCAGAAAGATTAGAGATAGCCCTGGCTGCAAAGCAATTAGGCTTAAGTGACTTGTCCAAGGTCACACAGCTAATATCTAAGCTTTGATTTGAACTCAGATCTTCCTGACTTTAGGGTTGGCATTCCTACCTACTATGTCATCTAGCTGCCCTGCACATACTGACATACACACATACAAACACACATATATACATACAAACATATATATAAGCACGTTTTGGTAAATTGGAATATTTATTTATTAATTTAGTGTGAGTACTCTTTTCAGTGATGTAGAATTCTACCCTGTCTCAGCTTTTCACCCTTATTTGAAGCAGCTTTTGAAAATGTTCACCTTTTGGTTTGTGATTAAGTTGTAATTTGGAAAATTGGCATCATAACAGGGAGTTTTACTTGCTTGTTACTATTTGTAATAGTCTTTTATATAAACAGCACTTGACAGAAAGGAACTAAGCTGGTGAGTATAAACTAAAAGCTTTTACTGTCAATGTTATTCGGTCTTTTCAGTCATGTCCCACTCTTCATGACCCTTTGGGTTTTTTTTGGCAAAGATTTTTATTGCACAGTCATTCAATCATTTCTGATTCTTTGTGACCCCAAATACTGGAATGATTTATCATTTCCCTAATCCTATATCCTAGTCCAGAAATATTTGAGGGGTAAAGATATCAAAATCTAACCTGTTTTGGAGATAGTCAAGTAAAGGAACAAATTTTATTCAACCTTGATCCTTCTCCTGCTCCCCTCACATGTAAAAATAGCAGCCTGCCTTGGAGAGGTGTAAGCCAGATTCCAGAAATATTTATCCATGCTGCCCTTGAGCTGTACAACTATATATTCAGACAACCCATATGCACATACATGTCCTACATGGACACATCTGTCTTACAAGTGTGATAAAAGATAAATATGAAAAGGTCAAAAAAAAAAGAGATAAAAAGGGTGAGAGTGTGGCCACTAGGAAAGCTTCATGGAGGAAATAATACCTAAACTGGGAATTAAAGGAAAGGTTTTGCAGAGATGAAAAGGAGACACATTCCAGGCAAAAAACAGAGAATCAGAAGAGGGCAGAACAGGACTGGGAGAAAGCTTCTAGTGTGTTTAGGACACAGAAAGAGATAAAGTGGGGAAAAAACTTGGAGTTTCTATTTTAGCCTGGGGCCAAAGTGGAGGCACTGAGGATTTTTGAGCAAGGGAATGGCATGCTGAAGCCAATGCTTTAAGAAGACTAATCTGGCAGCTCATACAGATGGATTGGAGGGGAAGAGACAGGAGGCAGACTCCTGCCTGGTGCTCCAGGGCTCAGTGAAGTTAATACAATCTTACCTCCAAGCATTTACATCATTATTGATAGGAAATCCTTGTTTTGCTTGGTGAGCCCCTCAAGTGAACATATATCTCTCCCCTTTTAACATTCACTTCACTTAATGAAAATAACCAGAGGACTTCTGAACAGTTTTCTCCACAGATGCATTGGTTACAGATGGTAATGGACCCTTAGAAAAATTTATACACATCTGCATGCAGATATGCATACAGGCATATTCAAATATACAAATATGCATAGATAGATATGCATATATACAAACAGGGATAAACACAGACATACACATTCCTTCTTCCCACCATTATAAAGACTGTGGAGGCTGAAACCATTGCCTTTTTAAGGGGATCCACAAATTCCCAAGAAAGGGGCCAGGGATAAAAAGAGGTCAGTTTTCCAGGGGCTGCCTCCACCAGGATCTTGCCCCCTACCTGATTCAGCAATGTCACACTGGGTGTCTCCAATCCCTGGAAGTTTCACCTTCCAAGAGCCAGGGGTGTCTGAGCATGATAGGAATTGGCCCAACCTCCAGGGTGGAACACTTAGTATTCTGCCAGATTAGTGCGTAGGCTGAAACCCTGAGGGATGGGATCTGAACTCTATGTGACCAGAAAAAAAAATTATCTATTGAGCAGAAAATCTAATGTATTGTCTACTTGATGACAACACAATGGGAGTATAGTGGCTCCTGAGACACTGTTCTTTCAATATCACAAACTCAAAAAATATAGAGCAAGATGGAACCTTAGAGATGGTTTAGATCAACCTCTTCATTTGCAGATGTGAAAACTAAGACCCAGAAAGAGAAAGGGATTTGCTTTATTTAGATCAGTCTAAGGTTGATTTCAAACTTAGATTCAAGCCAAATTCTTCACCAAGTCTCCTTGCTCCCCTAACTGAGCAGGTCATTAAGCTGCCTCTCAAGAAGAAGAGCTGTGCCTTTGGCTGCCTCTTGAGAAAATGGGTCATTCCACAATTGGCATCACATTCCCATTTTTTTTCAAGGAGGTCCAGCACATTCTGAAATGGAAAACTAACACATTAGACTCCATAGTCAAAATCTAAAACAATCTTGAGGCGGCTAGGTGGTGCAGTGGATAGAGCACTGGCCCTGGAGTCAGCAGTACCTGAATTCCAATCTGGCCTCAGACACTTAATAATTACCTAGCTGTGTGGCCTTGGGCAAACCACTTAACCCTATTGCCTTGCAAAAAAAACTAAAAAAAAATCTAAAACAAACTCAATAGGCTAGAACAATGGACCAAATCCAATAAGAATAAATGTAATAGATATTTGTTTATACTCTCTAGTTTGGTTGTGTTTTTAAAAGAAACATGTAAAGTAAAGAATATATAGACATGACCAAATGATAATTCATATTAAAACTAAATTTGGTAAGTTTATTTGGTGAGAGCTTAATATGAGTTAATAACATCACACAATAGCCAAAAATCACCAATTCAGCCTCTACTGTTTTAACAGAAGCCAAATGTCTGGAATGAGGGAAATGAGTCTTGTCCACTGCTTCCACTAGACTATATCTAAAGCATTTAGATAAGCTGTGGACACAATATTTCTTTTTTAGAAAAATTTTATTTACTTTGAGTTTTATAATTTTTCTTCCAATCATGCTTCCCTCCCCCTACTCCCCACAGAAGGCAGTTTGTTAGTCTTTACATCTTTCCCATAGTATGCATTGATCTAAGTTGAATGTGATGAGAGAGAAATCATATCCCTAAGGAAGTAACATGTAATATGAGATATAGCAGAATTACATAATAAGATAACATTTTTTTTAAATTAAAGGTAGGGGGCAGCTAGATGGCACAGTGGATAGCACACCAGCCCTGGAATCAGGAGTACCTGAGTTTAAATTTGACCTCAGACACTTAATAATTACCTAGCTGTGTGGCCTTGGGCAAGCCACTTAACCCCATTGCCTTGCAAAAACTAAAAATTAAAAAAAAATTAAATGTCTTTAGTCTTTGTTCAAACTCCACAATTCTTTCCCAGGATACATATGGTATTCTCCATCGTAGATATCCCAAAATTGTGCCTGATTGTTGCACTGATGGGATAAGCAATTTCATTAAGGTTGATGATCATTCCCATGTTGCTGTTAGGGTGTACAATGTTCTTCTGGTTCTGCTTATCTTGCTCAGCATCAGTTCATGCAAATCCTTCCAGGCTTCCCTGGTTTCTAATAGAACAATAGTGTTTCATCACATACATATACCTAGTTTGTTAAGCCATTACCCAATTGATAGACATTCCCTCAGTTTCCATTTCTTTGCCACCACAGACACGATATTTCAAAATATATGAACAAGCTGGAACAAGCTTCCTTTTTCAGAAGAAAAAGACTATGGTAGTAAAAGGATTGGAGATTGTAGTTTTAGAGGTATGACTGAAAAGAATTGAAGATGTCTACCTTGGAGAAGAGAAAACTTAAAAAAGACATTCTGTCTTCAAATACTTAATGGGGTTGCCATGTGAAAGAGGATTAGATGCATTCTGGTTGGCCCCAGGGAGGAGTACTGGGAGAAATGAATGTTTATTATTGGGAATTAGCTTTCTCTATGAGAGCAACAGACAGGCAGACAGACAGAGGAGAGAGTAGGAGGAAGAACAAGAACAAGAAGAACAAAAAGGAGGAGGAGAAGGAGGAGAAAGAGGAGGAGGAGAATCTTCTGATAGAGTTGTCCAAAAGGGGAATAGAATTCCCTATTGATGGAGCTCCTCAAGTAAAGGCCATATGCCCCTTGTGGGGAATATTCAGGTACACACTGACTTCTGAAATTTCTCCAGACCTAAGATCATGAGTTTCTCTCTTCCTCTATTCTTTTCATGATTCCCAGCTTTTCCACTCTCCTTCTTACCCCATCCTATGGGACTGTATTGGGGTGGCTGACTGAGGTTCTTCTTGAAAGAACTTATTCCCTGAAGACTACCATCAATCACTCTGACATCCATCACCCTTGTCAAATGGTATTTTGGATTGAGCTTAGTCCTAACTCTATGCTATAAGCCTAACACCTCAAGACAGTATATCACACATCCTCACTTGTCCCCAGAGTCTGGTTTGTTTTACATGAAGAGCTCAATAGTTGACCCAAGATGTGTAAAACCACAAACCCCCAAGAGCTTTTGATGGCCTAGATCAGAGTCTGTCTGTTTTTTTGTCCTGAAACACCAAAAGTAGCTGGTTACTCATAAAATGAAGGAATTGTTTTTACTTTCTGGAGAATTATGGAAATGACTAGAGAAATCATAAAATTGTAGACTGCCTGAGTGGAAAGGGATGTGAGAACATAGAGCATGATTGTCTCATTAGAAAGGGACTTTAGGAAATCAATTATATGAAACCATCAACATTCATGTGAACAAATATTCTAAATCTCTAATAACATTGTAAAAGAAATACAAATTAAAACACTGGGCAACAGGGCAGCTACGTGGTGCAGTGGATAGAGCACCAGCCCTGGAGTCAGGAGTACCTGGGTTCAAATCCAGCCTCAGACACATAATAATTACCTAGCTCTGTGGCCTTGGCAAGTCACTTAACCCCATTTGCCTTGCAAAAACCTAAAAAAAAAAACCACTGGGAAAAAATGACAAAAGACAAAAACAGTAAATGTTATAATTGTTGTGTAAAGATAGATACATTAATGCATTACAGGTTGAATTATGAACTGATTCAGTCATTCTGAAAAATAATTTTGAATTTGATTAGGAAAAAGGCAGCCAGGGGCAGCTAGGTGGCACAGTGGATAGAGCACCAGCCCTGGAGTCAGGAGGACCTGAGTTCAAATCAGACCTCAGACACTTAATTACCTAGCTGTGTGGCCATGGGCAAGTCACTTAACCCCATTTGCCTTGAAAAAACCTAAAAAAAAAAAGAAAGAAAAGAAAAGAAAAAGAAAAAGACAGTCAGAAACATTAGATTTTAAGTCAGGAAGGTAAATTTAAATCCTACTGCAAATACTAATTATCTATGTGGTCACAGGCAAGTCACTTCACTTCTCCCCCCAGTTTCCTCATCTGTAAAATGGGAATAATAATAGCACTACACCCAGGATTGCTACAAGAATCAAATGAGATATTTATAAAGCATCTTCCAAATCTTAAAGTATTACATAAATTATTATTATTATTATTATTATTGTTATTGTAATTAATAAAAAGTTACATCTCCTTTGTACATCCCCTTGACTCAATGATGCCATTACTAGTCATATAATCTCAAGAAGATGAAAGACAAAGAGAGAAGTCTCATATAAAATTACCTTTAACATTACTTTTTTTGTGGAATTAAGAAATTAGAAGAGAGTATCCATTGACTAGGGAATATCTGAGTAAGATATGTTAAAGGAAGTTAATGAAATAGTTCTATTTCACAATAGTAACCTGAGCGTCAAAGCCCAGTGGTATGGGACTTTCTCCTCATTGGTGGATATTGATGCCCTGCACCTGCTTGAGGCACATTAAAGCAATGAAAAGAGAGTCTAATATAACTGGATTTTGGGGTCGTGTGTTACCTAAGAAATTATGTCTATGAAGAATTCAGAGTAATTTTGGGAGGTTTGTTTGAATTGAAGAGTGAAGCAAGAAGAACCAAGAAAACAATTTACATGATGACTAAAATCATGTAAAGGACAACAAAAAACAAAGATATTTCAATTCTGATTAGTTCAGTGACCAATAAATTCAATGAATTCCAGAAATAGAAGACCAAGAATGACTCTTGCTTCTCAAAAAAGGGGTTGTAAACTACAGGTACAGAAATATCTATTCAGTGTCAGGCAGGGTCAGTGTGTTGAATTATTTTGTTTACTATATTTCTCTGTTACAAAGAAAGATTCCTTAGGATGAATTAAAAGAGTCACTGGGAATAGAAATGTGAAAAAAACCTTAAAAATTGAATATATAATATCAAAACCAAAATCCAATCAAATCCAGAAATATTTATCTTGTTATTAATATCTAATGCAGGTAGCCTGTGCTCTCAAGGAACTTACATTCTGTGGTATGATACACCACATTCACAGATATATTAATAGAACATCATTTGAGGTTGAAGAAAGAATTAAAAAACTGTAGGGATGAAGGAAGGCTTTAATAGAAAAGCAGCAGGTACACTGAGACTTGAAGACAAGGATTTGGAGAGGCAGAAATGAGGAGGGAGTACAATCTAAGCATGGGGGAAAAGTTGAGAATGTCTTCAAGGAAAGAGTTATAATTTCATATTCAGGGAATAGCAAACCAAGGAAAGACTATATAGGAGAATGAGGTAGTCCACAGTGTTAATACCAGCAAAAAGATCAAGAAGGATGATGACTGAAAGAGGATCCCTGGATTCAGCAGTTAGAAAACTTTTGAGAGAATAGTTTCTGTGGGATGGTGGAAAGGAAGGTTAGATTACAAGTCATGAAAAATGAGTGGGTGTTAAGGAAATGAAGGTAGTGAATAGAGGTGATTATTTCTTGACTGGTAATGAGAGGGAAAATTGATATGAGGGTAGCTTGAGGGGATGCAAGGTCAAATGAAGGTTTGGGGTTTTTTTTTAAGTCTTGAGGAAACCAGAACATGTCTGTAGGCAACAGAGAAGAAGGTAGTTGATAGGGAAAGTCTGAAGATGAAAGAGAGAGAGAAAAATGATTGAAGTGACCAATTATCAGAGGAGATAAGAGAAGAATGAGTCAAGACCCCAAACTGAGGAACCACCATTGGCAAAGACAGAGCCCACATATTTTATGAAAATGGAGAAATGGAAGAGAGAACAGAAGAAAATACAGAAAAGTTTAGAGGTGAGAAATAAGGGAGAGAAGGGGGCTCACAAGGGATGACTCCATTATCAATAAAGTAGGATGAAGATGAGATTATGAGCGTAAGTGAGTTGAGATTTAAAAAGAGGGACAAATCCTTCAGCTATCCTTAGGCTTCATATATTGGAAAAAAGGAAAGCAGACTGGATTATTCTTCATCAGGAGCTTAGAGTGACCATTGTTTCCTGTCTTGTTCTATAAACTTTCCTCATTTGATATCTATATATGTATCATGTCTATATTTACATAAATTTAAATTATATTTATATATTTATATAATTTAAATTTATTTAAATATATATATATATTGCCCAAAAAATCATCTTCAGACTACTTTATTCTACAAACTACTTATTCTACTTTTTCCTTTAACTTCACTTTTACTTTGGAATAGAATAACAAACTCCAGTCATTTCTCCTATCCTTCAATGATACCTTAAGGGGACATACGTGCTTCTTTTTTGTTAGAAATTATTGTTCCTCTGATGTGACTGCTGCTCTCTTTGGTGCCAGTTTTATCATATCTATGTTGGCAGCTTTCTCCTTTTCCCTTCTTTTTCAATTAGGACTCCTAATTGATTAGTTTTGAAAAACTCTATGAAAAGAGGTGTTCTTGTTAAGTGTACTTCATCCTTGGTCAAGAAATTGGCATTGTCTCTATTTTAAGCCATGGCCCAGAATCCAAATTCTATATTCTCAGTCATTGACATAGATATGATTTTATTCCCAAAATTAGTTTTTTATGAATTCTTGTCTTCCATTGAAAATTGCAATGAAAGAACCATTTCTACTTTTAGGATCTTTAATTTTTACTCAAGACATCATAGAATCTCAGCCATTAGACATCAGTAAGTCTAATCCACATGTTAAAGGAATCCCGCACTATAATATACCCATCCAATGATCATCTTGCCTCTACTTGAAGTGTGTCAAGGAAGGAAAACTTGAGAAAGTTGGAGGTTTTTTGCAAACTGAAAAAGAATGAGAAAAGTTATAAACTGCCAGAATAGATCTGACTACTAGTATCATTTTTAAGCAGTTCTAATATTAGGAATATTTTTGGTTTATGTGCTTGTTTCCCCAATATGTCACCAAATTAGTCTCTTTACACAGTTTCCAATCATTTATTCTGGTTATGCTCACTGAAACCAAAGAGAATCTCTAATTCCTCTTTCATGTGATATCCTTCAAATATTTGAAGCTGACTTTAAACACCCCCACCTTCTTAAGTATTCTGTTCTCCAGGCTGAACATCCTTCAGTTCTTTCAACCCATCTTCACATGACTTGAACTCAAGAACTCTTCACCATTCTGGTAATCCTTCTTTTAGACAATTCAAACTGTGGGGTCCTGTATTATACACAATGCCCCAAATGAAATCTGACAAGGAAAGAGAGCAATGGGACTAACCTCCCACTCACTTAAATGTTATGCCTCTCTTAATATAGCCCAAGATAGCATTAGCTTTTTTGGTTGTCTCATTCTACTGTTGCTCACTCATGGAATTTGTAGTCTATGAAATCCCCCAATCTTTCTTCAGAACAACTACTAACTATGCCTTCTCCATCTTATAGTTTTGTAATTGATTTTTTGCACCTCAGTGTAAGACTTTTCATTTATCCCTACTGAAGTTCATCTGATTAGATTCAGTTCCAAAAAACAGTCTCTGACTTCAAGAATCTCACCTCCTAGTGAAAGGAGACAACATTCAAACAACTAGGTATAAACAAGAAATATTCAGGATAAACTGCAAACATTCTTAGAGAAAGGAATTATTAATGTGGATTTGGAGAGGTTGCCAAGCTCACTTAGAATCCTGAATCTATTATTCCATGACAACATTCCAAACACTTTTGAATCCTTCTAATGTATCTAGTCTTGATTTCTCTACCTTCTCCACAAGAATATCATGAGACCTTTTAGCAAAAGCTTTCCTAAAATTTTAAGTTAACTACCTCCACAGTATTACCATCCTCATTTAACATTACAGAACAATCTTGACAAAAGCAGAAAGTGAGTTTAATCTGGCTGGCATAATGGGGTTTTTTTAGGTTTTTGCAAGGCAAATGGGGTTAAGTGGCTTGCCCAAAGACACACAACTAGGTAATTATTAAGTGTCTGAGACCAGATTTGAACCCAGGTACTCCTAACTCCAAGGACGGTGCTTTATCCACTTTGCCACCTAGCCACCCCCATAATGGGTTTTTGGTGAAGTCATACTGACTCTTTGTAACTATTCTTTTCTTTTTAAGACACTTATCAACCATCTTCACAATGATCAGTTTTAGAATTTTTCTAAAAATTTAAGTCAGGCTCACTAGCCCAATGGTTGCCAGTTCTGTTTCCTTAGAGGTGTGATTATTTTGAAAATCAGGACCTTGGCCCTTCTCCACTTCTACAATACCTCTCTTGTTTTCCATTATCTTTGTCATCTACCAGTGATAATGGTTCCAAAAATCACACCTGTTAGTTCTTTCAGAGTAACCAAAAACATTCTTGTTCCTGTATCTTCTCACTCATCTTGGATATTAGTTCCCTGATAGCTATTTGTGTTTTATCATTTCTAAGGCAAATGTGTTTAACTGGCTTTGGTGGGGAAGAAGGAAATCAGATAAAAATTGAGCTGCTCTTCCTTCTCTCAGTTGTAGGTTAATCAGCATCATATATAGCTCATGCAAAAGTCCTACTCCTTCTCTGACCCTTCTCTTCCTCCCAACATAGTTAACCTACAATGAAAACAACAATTTTTTCCCTTGCCAGCCTCAGGCTCATCCTGAACTTTATAATCAATCAATCAATATACATTTATTAAGCAGTTGTTATGTACTGTGCTAAGCACTGGAAGTAATGTCCTATTTTTACAGAATCAGGCTATTCACATATTCATCCTCTGTTGCTTTGCTTCCATTTTATATACATATACTTTTTTTAAAAGGCTAATTTGTTTGGTGAGTCCCTTATTCTTTTCAAACAAATTCCACTTTTTCTATTCACTGGAAGTGTTTCCTTTTTGCCTTCAGAATTTCATTGTTGAACCTCTCCAATGCCTTCTGGACAGATTTCCCTGTAAGTATTTTAGTCCATGGGATCTTAGGTATCTTTTCTCTGAATTCTTTGCAATCTGTTTGACCCAAATCTCGGAGTTATGCCAGGCTATGCCAGATACCCTCTACTTTATCACACACATTCTGGAAGTAGCGCCTACTTCCCTGATCTCAGGATTCCATTTTTTTACTTCAGCAACAAAATCCTCCCAGTTAGTGAGAATAAGATCCAGAACAGATATTCTCCTTGTTGATTACCCTGACTTTTTAAGTCAACAAGTATTTATTAAATGCTTTCTATGCCAGAGATTGTACCAAGAAAGAAAAGCAAAAACAGTCTCTGAGAGAATCTCACATCTTGGGAGAGGGAGACAATATTTGAGCAACTATGTATAAACAAGAAATATTCAAGAAAAATTGGAAATAGTTTTAGAGAAAAGGATTATTAATGTGGATTAGGAGACGCTTATTGCAGAAGGTGGGACTTTTGACTGGGACTTGAAGGAAGCCAAGAAAGTCAGGAGATAGAGATAAGGAAAGAGAAAATTGCAGACATGGGGAACAGCCAGGGAAAATGCAGAGCTGAGAGATGGAACTTCTTGTTCAAAGAGCAGGTAAGAGAATGAGGGATCAAGGACATCACCTTGATGATCCTGGGTGACTGGTAGCATGGTGGAGCCCTCAACAGTAACAGGCTATTTAAGAAGAGGGGAGAAAACTTTTAGGGCAAATCAGGGAGGAAATTTGGACACATTGAATTTAAGATGTCTACAAGATTTATAATTTGAGATATTGAATAGACAGTTGAAAATGAGAGACTTGAAGTCAGGAGAGTTATTGGAGTTAAAGAGATCTGAGAATCATCTTCAGAGAGATGATCATTCAATCCATAGGAGCTGATGAGATCACCAAGTTAAATCTTATAAAGGTAGAAGAGTAGGGGACCTCAGACATATCTTTGGGGGACACTCGTGGTTACTGAATGAGACCTGAATGATGAATCAGAAAAGAGAATAAGAAACATTAGTCAGACAGATAGAAGAGCATTGTCATGAAAACTTACAGAGAAGAGAGCATCATGAAGAAGAGGGTGGTTGAAATGTTAATGGATGCAGAGAATTCAAGAAAGATAAAGATTAAAAGACTACTGGTAAATTAAGAGAAAGAAATTTCACTGGAATGATAATGTCAGAAACTAGACTTCAGAAAGTAAGATGAAAGGAAGTAGAAGCAACAATTATGGTAGACAGATATTTCAAGGAGTTTAGCTACAAAAGGAAGGAGAAATATGGAATGACATCAGGTAGGAATGGATGGCTCAAGTGAGGGTTTTTTGAAATTTATTTTTATTTTTATTTTATATTTTTATTTATTTTATTTTATTTAGTCTTTGCAAGGCAATGAGGTTAAGTAGCTTGCCCAAGGCCAAACAGCTAAGTAATTATTAAGTGTCTGAGGTCAGATTTGAACTCAGGTACTCCTGATTCCAGGGCCGGTGCTCTATCCACTGTGCCACCTAGCCACCCCATTTTAAATTACATGAAAAAAACAAATTTTGGTGTTCATTTTTATAATTTTTATTATATAATTGTAGATTATATAATTTCATTCATTATCATTTTTTTTAATTCATAACATTCATTTTTATAATTTTTGAGTTCCAAATTTCTTCCCTTCTTACCCCCCCTTGAGAAGACTAGCACTTTGATATAGATTACATATGTGCAGTCATACAAAACATACTTCCATATTAATCATGTAGAAAAAGAGAACACAAACCAAAAAAAGGAGAAAAAAAAGTATGTTTTGATCAGTTCTTTCCCTGAAGTTGAATAGCATTTTTCATCATAAGTCCCTCAAAATTTTCTTAGATCACTGTGTTGCTGAGAATAGCTAAGTCATTTACAATTGATCCTCATACTGTATTGCTATTATTATATACAATGTTCTCTTGGTTCTGCCCACTTCACTTTGCTTCAATTCATATAAGTCTTCCCAGACTTTTCTAAAACTATCCTGCTCATCATTTCTTCTAGTACAATAGTATTCCATCATAATAATATACCACAACTAGTTTATGAGCATCCTTTGGTTGCCAATTCTTTGCCACCATAAAAAGAAGTGCTAGAAATATTTTTGTATGTATGGGTCCTTTTCTCTTTCTTTTGATCTGTTTGAGATACAGACCTAGTAGTGATATTTCTGGGTCAAAGAGTTTTATATACTTTTGGGTATAATTCCAAATTGCTTTCCAAAATGATTAGATCAATTCACAACTTCACATTACATTTCATTATATTACATTACTGTCCCAATTTTTCCACATCCCCTCCAACAATTGTCGTTTTCTTTTTCCATCTTATTAACCAATCTGATAGATTTGAGGTAATATTAAATGAGGATTTTTTAAGAACAAGGAAGGCTTGAATGTGTTTACAGACAGCTGGGGAAGTAGCCAAAAGATTATTGAGAGAACAGGTGTTTTTTTTTTTCAGTAAGATATAACAAGATTCTCAGCTGAGCAGGGAAGAAATGAAAGAGCAATAGGAGATTTGAGAAGGGATGAAAAAAATTTGAAAAAGCTACAGTAAACAATAGGCTAGTGAATTTATTGGAAAGTATAAATACATTGCCTTCCTTCAGTGAGGGCCCAGTTGAGATAGAAATTTGCAGTGAACCCAGTTGATATGGTTTTGTTATTTTTCTCTAGCTTCATTCATTAATATATGAATAAGAGTGAAGGTAGTAAATGGTTTTGCCTGGGGCTTGTCAGAACCAGACTAGCACTGGGATTTTGTAGCACTGAAGGTTTTCAGTAGAGGAATACCATACATAGCCTGGCATAACAATTTGACAGTTGTGTATGATAGAAATTGGAGAGGGAAAATACTGAAGGCAAGGAGGTTATTGCAACAGTCCAAGTGAAAAATGAGTCCTGAAAAAGGGTAGAAGTTACATATATGGAGAGAAATGGGAGGGTGTAAGTGATATTATGAAGTAGAATCAAAAGTAATTAGCAAGTATTAAAATATGAGAGATGAAGGACAGAGAAAAATTAAGAAGGACTCTATGACTGTAAACCAAGGTGATTAGAAAGAGAATAGTGTCAACAAAAGCATAGACATCTGGAAGGGAAAGAAACAAATTCCATCTTGGACCAATTGAGGAGGAGATGTTTATGGGTCATTGAGGTGAAGATTTCCAATAGACAGGCAAACTTGGAATTTGGGAGAGGGATAGGTCTGGATATTATAGATATAGGAATCATCTGCCTAGAGATGGTAAGCACAGTCTGAATGATCACTTGTCAGGATCACCCTAGAGAGAATTTGGTTTGAGACAGTGGAAAGCTCTCTAACTTGAAGTTAAGGGACCTGGATTCAAATTCTGATTCTATTATTTGCTACCTGTGAAACTTTAGGTAACTTACATTCCCTCTCTGAACCTCTCTTCCTAATATATAGTATTAAAGGACAGGAATAGATGATCAAAAAATACCATCTGGGTCAAAATATGTGCTCCTGATCCTGAGAACTAGATGGATTTTTCTAATCTGATTCATATATAGTCAAGGATGTAAGTACTTAGAGGAAAGCAAGCTAGGAGGCACAGTGGATAGATTTAGGACCTGGAGTCAAGAAGACCTGAGTTTCAATCTGGTATAATCCTGTATGACTCTAGGGAAGTCATTTCACCCCTGTTTGCCTCAGTTTCTTCATCTGTAAAATGAAGATAATAGTAGCACCTATCTCATAGGGTTATTGTGAAAGTCAGTCATTTAACACAGAACCTGGTACCTAGTTGGCACTATACAAAAAGTTAGTTATATAGCATTATTATTACTTCTTGGATGAACAATGGATAATACATAAAATCAAAGGATCCTAATCCTGGACCTAGAATGGAATTTCAGGTTCAGTTAATGAAGCCTAGACAGAATTGTCCATGGTCACACAGGCCATAAATGACAGTAGCAAGATTCAAACCTGATACTCTAAATCTAAATCCACCACATTGTCTAGGGCTACAATGTTCTTGGAGTAGATGGGACTTGAAGACTTTAGGGCAGGCTAGACTTGGAGAAGGAAAGATGTGGGATAAAGGCATTTACAATCCAATGAAAAGCCTAAGCAAAACTAGTCTTCCTTGACAAAGGAGCAAGACATATAAAACAGAAAGCAAGAAAGAGCATCCCATATAGTAGACATAGAAGGCAGTCTAACATAGATAGCAGAGGGTCTGAGGGCCAGGGAGCATGGGAAATCAAGTTAGACAGAACAAGTAAGGACAGACCATGGAGGGCATTGGAGGCTAGGCTGAGTTTGGAGTTGATCCTTTGAACAGAGGGAAGATAGTTTGGCATATCTCCCACTTACTTACAAGGTAACCTTGAACAAGTTCCTTCTCTCTGAATCTCAGTTTACTTATCGGTAAAATGGAAATAATAATTCTTACACTATCTCCCAGGATTATAATGAAATTTCTGCAAACTTTAAAGGGTTATAGAAATGGAAGGTTATAGAAACATAGATTTAGAGCTGAAAAGGAACTTAGAAGTCATCACTTCTTATGAAGAAAGTGAGATGCAGAGCAGTTCACACAGTTCATAAAGGTCTAAGGCAATGTCTGATTCCAGGTTTTTCTGACTCCAGGTCAGCCCTTTGTCCACTACACCAGCTTGTCTCTCAAATAAGTAAATTTGTCTCAGCTATATAAACTGGAGAGCTGAGGACTGGTATATTTTTTGAAGAGTGACCTTGTGGTATATATAAGTATCACTTAAATGGCAGCAGAGAATCTCAAATTCACATTTAGATTATGAATCCATGTTGCATGGATCAAAAGAAAATTTCATTAATAACAAAAACCAAAATTAAGAGTCAGGCTATCTAAGCTGAGACATTTGGCAATGGAAAGAGATCTATATCCACAGAAAGACACTTGGGTTCAAGTCTCAACTTGACCAGTAAATAGATGTGCAACTTAAACTAAATTCAGTCATTTCAACTCTCTGTGCCTTAGTTTTACCATCTGTAAACTAAAAAGTCTCTTAGGCCCTGAACTGTTTAAGATCCATGATTCTAAGACCCATTTGAAATGCTGCCATTCTGTACTCTAAGAGCCAGTCCTTTGAGTTCTGACACTTTTTTAGGTTTTTGCAAGGCAATGGGGTTAGGTGGCTTGCCCAAGGCCACACAGTTAGGCAATTATTGTTTGAATCTGTATTTGAACTCAGGTCCTCCTGACTCCAGGGCTGGTGCTCTATCCATTGCACCACCTAGCCACCCAAGTTCTGACTTTTTAAGAAGTAATTTTGTTTGGTTTTCTTTTATTAGTGTTATTATTACACCCCTGGAATAAGTTCTTCCTTGGATAAAAAAGAAACCTGGGGGATGACTGATGAGCTCAAATGAGAGTCTTAAATAAGAGAACCCCCAGATTTTAAAAAAAGTTATCAGGATCTATTAATTCTGTTTGTTAGCAACCCCAAAACATCTAGTGTACAATGAAACAGGTATAACACATTTTTTTGTACACAGATAAATTGTTATTGGTTGTTTATGGCAAATGGACAAATTAAATTGCTTTAAAATTTAACCTGTCTTGTTTACCTAGGATAAAGGGGAAAGAAAAGTCTTATACTCATTTTGGATGTTTAAACCCTATATAACAATGTAAGTCATGTTACAGCAGCCACACTGAAGAGGCAGATCTTATCAAGATAGGAATGCTGTAATCCTTGAGTCATGAAGACATTTGTCATTTTTACCTTTGATTGGCATTTAACCAATCGAACCAGAAACTCATCCTGAGAAATCTGGGTTTGAGATGAATTTTAAATAATGAAAATTATGATCCCCTTGTTTCCACCTCTAAAAATGAGCAGTAAGCATTTGAAGGAAGGATTTGAAGTCAGGAGATCTGGGCTCAAGTGAAAGTTCTGAGGTTTACTAGCTATGTGACCCATTCTTTTCTCCAAGCCTCAATTTTATCATTTATAAAATGGGAATAATAATGCTTGTGTCACCTTCCTCACAAGGCAATTGTGAGGATTGTGAGTTATTTTATTAATATTCAGAGCATGTGAATGAATGAAGGAACATTTATTACTTTATTACTTTCCTTATGGAAAGACAGATTTCTGTAAATTACAAACTAGTTATTGATCTGAATTGGTGAAAGCAGTTTCTCTGGTGGGAGTTCCCCACACCTGATAACATGAAGAGGTTCAGAATACTATGTCATGTTCACAAAAACATCACCAACAGCAGTAGGCCATAAAAACAGCAATAGAAGTAATAACCACAACAAAATTTAGTCCTGAGTGTAGGCTATGTCTAACTTTATATTCAGACTATAATCATTATTAAAAGTAAAGCTTACTGTGGGGCCAAGCACTATGCTAAGGATGGGCTATATAAATATAAAATGGAAGACAGAGTCTGCCAATGGAGAGTTTATATATTCTAATAGAGAAAGCAAAAGACAAGATATAGAGAGAGGAGTGGTGGACAAGAATGGATTATTTCCAGTTGAAGAGCCAGGGAGTAAAGCGAACCATGGCTCAAGTCTGGACCTAGATAAAGCTGGAGACTGAGTCAAGCAGCAATGAGGACTTCAGAGGCCAGGGAAGGAGTTTCAGCCAAATAAGGGTTAAGTCCTCCAAACTAATGAGAAAAAGTCTGGGGAGTAAACACCTTATCTATACCATCTCAATCACAGGTTGTTATAAGGATCAAATGAGAAAATGTGTTTAGAGTGCTTTTTTTATACAGTAATGCTCCATATAAACTTAAGTCATTTTTCTCTCTTTTCTGATTTAAGAAGAGCTCTTGGTGCAAAGTTAAGGTATCATTTTCTCATCATCACTTCTCCCACCCCCAGCTCCATCATAAACCCTATCTTAGCCTTTAAAAGCCATTGGGAAAGAGAGTGACCCTGAGATTTACAAACTGGAAAAAAGGAGGAAGCAAAAACTGTTATTCTACAGCTCAACTCTTATTACTCTATTGATTCATCAGTAAAATTCACTTAACTAGTTTTCAAGGCCCTCCCCGCTGGGGAAATGGCTTAATCCATTGAATTGGAAAGCTCTCTCACTGATTCAAGTTGAAAATGCCACTGTTGCCATAGGGGTCCATTAATCACAGAAAGCTCCAAATCACTGCTATTGCCTATCCCAAACTCAAGGGCACTCACCTCATGTGATAAACTGGGATTCCCCATATAAACCTTCATTTGATTTTTTAAAATCTTTAAAAAGGAAAGTGGAAGCAAGATTTCAGACTAGATAGAGTGAGGAACCTCAACCAGACCCTAACAAGATGGACACCTACAGGCCATATGGTATATATATCTGGAAGTAATACTGTCCTTGGAAGACAGAACAACTGAGTTTAAATCCTGACTCACTCTGATTGGCTATATGACCCTGTGCTCCCTCTTCCTCCCTTTGTTTAAATTCTCTTCTATGCAAAATGAGAAAATGGAACTAAATGATCTTGAATGTCCCTTTCATTTCCACCCTGTATGATTCCACATTCCTATAATACCTGGTTTGGAATCCTACCTCTCACCTGGACAAAGAATTAATAATGGCTATAGTCTGAATAAAAAGTAAGACATAGCTTAGACTCAGGATTAATTTTTGTTGCTCTTATTTGCTTCTATTGCTGTTTTTATGGTTATTGCTATTGATGATCTTTTTGTGAGCAAGAAACAGTGTTCTGGACCTCTTCGTGTTATCAGGTGTGGGAAACTCCCAACAGAGTAACTGCCTCCACCAATTCAGATCAATAACTAGTTTGTAACTTACAATCTTAGAAAGTTGCCTTTCCATTAGGACTTTTTTATAAAGAGAATTTTGTGAGAAAAAGAGTCTGGGGAGGAACTATGGAGGATAATAACAAAAGATGCTTGAAGACACTATTCTTTATCATGACTAGAGAGAAACTAAAAAAGACAGAGAAAAAAGATGAAGGGAATTTCTTTCATAATGAAACTTTTAACCTTTTGCAAATAGTATAAACTAAATTTATGAGAGAAGACTTTTGGTATCTTGAGTGAACTAAATGGTTTGGACACTGTTCTCAGAAGTAATCTAAATGCTGTTACAATGTGGGTCTGACGTAACTCTGACCATGATTATTTCCAAGGCTAAAATATTGTAAATAAATATCTATGTCTTTGTTTCATTACTGATTTCATTCTTAGTAAATTATAACTTCATTTACTTTAATATTCATTTAATACCAGGAGATAAAAAGATTTAACATAGCAATATGATACTACTAGGAAAAGAGGTAAATTGAGGGTTACAAGCTTAATTAATTGAGATATTAAAATTTTATTATTTAATGAAGAAAACTGAGGCATATCCCATGGATTACCATAAAGCAAAATTTCCTTTTTGTATTTTGGACCCCTTTGACATACTGGTGAAGCCTGTGGACTCCTTCTCACTCAGAATAATTTTTTTAAATATATAAAATAAAATACTTGGGTTAAAAAGGAAGCCCATCACATTAATTATATTTTAAGAGACAAATTCATGTATTCCAGGTTAAGAATTCTACCCTATAATTTGGAATAAGAGCAAATAAACAAATAAATGGATAAAAATACATGACTAGAAAGCAAATAAGTAAGTGAATACAAAATAGATAAATGAATGTATAGATAGCTAGATATAGAAATGAGTGAAATAGTAAGCTGAGGAATGCATGTGACTGACCCTGTGATTTTTGACATGCAAGTATTTATTACATATATTCCCTTTTCCAAGCACTGACAAAGAGAATCATACTTTTGTTTGCTGTATTTTCCTCTATCTTGACTACTTCCATTTTCTTTATGCTTTGTGTTTGTCTGTGTGTGTGTGTGTGTGTGTGTGTGTGTGTGTGTGTGTGTGTGTGTGTGTGTACTTCTAGCAACACCCCTTTAGTTCCAGGAAATTTTCTTTGCTCCTACCACCCACACTCATTGTCTTTCCAGTCCCCTGCTATTTCTTATCATCTAAGCTATCCAATCCATCAAGAATTTGATTAGGTAATGCTGAGCAGTGGAAATAATCTGGGAATCAGAAAAGCTAGATTCTAATCCCAGATTTCCTGCTTCCATTTCAACTTTTTAAATTTGTCACTTGAATGTGGGCACTTCATTTCTACAAGTATGCACTAAGCACCTACTATGTACAGGTACTGTGTGAGGTGCTGAATGTATGCCCCAAAGTAAAATAATTCCTGCCTTCAAGGAGCGACAAGGAGGAAACAAAATTTCCACTGGGAAGTATGTGTACCTACCAGTAAGAGAGAGATCTTCTGAAGAAGTCTTCTGGAGAAGGTGGTTGAACTGAGCTAAAGAAGAAAGATGGAGCTTCTATGGAGGTGGAGAGGATGAGGGGATCACAACACAGTTTTGGGTGAAAGCAGGGGATGAAGGAGAGGATGCATTGAGCTCTTGATATACACTATTATATACACTATATATATATATATATACACTAACTGGAAAGTTAGGTTCAGACCAAGTTGTGAGGACTATAAAAGCAAATCAATTCCTTACTTTGCACCTTAGTTTCCCCTCCTCTGAAAACTGAGGGGATTGGATCAGAAGATCTCTAAAGTCTCAGACAATTTTCATATTCACAGATTAACTCCAGTTCACTGTGTGGACTCTTCTCTGAATTCTGGCAACTTTTCTAGTCAGAACCACATAATTAAGTATCTGAAGAAACAATGTTGTCTATTGTGTCTACCCAGACAGACTGGGCTCCCCAAGGGTAGGGCCCAAGTCTGTTTCTTCCCTGTCTCCCCCCAAATTATGGAGGAACTCCCTGAAGGCAGGGCCAGGGTTTTCTCCTTTTTTGTCTTGGCTAGATAGTGAATTCTCTGAGGGCAGGATCTAGACAAGCTTCTCTAGCCTCTTCCATTCTGTGAGCTCTTCCTGGCTCGGTTTCTTTTTTCCCCACAGCTAAGCCGGACAGTAGGCTAGGCACATGGGACTTGGGGGAAAGGGGGAGGGAGATGGTTAGTGAAAGCTTGCCCCACCCGTGTCCTCTGAGGATAAACTCCAAACAGACAGCATATGATGAAGGAACACGTAGGGAACATGCAGACGATGGAATAATAAACATGGAAGGAAGACATGAAGAGAAAAGATTAAATATTTATATTGTCTGGGAGCCAAGGCTAAGTGTCTCAGTGGAGCGGTGAGTGATTGAATAGGTAGGAGAATGATGAGGGAGTGGTGGGGTGGATCTCTGGCTTCTGGTCCCTGGTGGAAAAAGGTTTCAAAAGTATTTGTTTTCCTGGGCTTGCTTTGATTCCTAAATTTCTAATGTAGAATATTAAGGGTAATTTTTTTTGTCTGTCCAACTCTCTATAACACCATTTGCTTTTCTTGCCAGGAAAAACTGGACTAGTTTCTCATTTCCTTCTCCAGTTCATTTTACAGATAAAGAAACTGAGGAAAACAGGATGAAGTGATTTGCCCACATAGTTAGTATGTGTCTGAGGAGGCCAGATTTGAACTTAGGAAGATGAGTCTTTCTGACTCCAGGCCTAGACTGCTATACATTACTCCACCCAGCTGTTCCATTAAGTGTGAAAGAGACCTTAAATTTTATCTATTTATAGAATTTCAGAAAAGAAGAAGAATAACTTTCTGAGAGATGTAATATGAATCCCTTGTACAGTCTTTGAAAAGTGGTCAGCCAATTTAAATACCTCCAGGGAACAATACCTTTGGCTACCTATCATGGCAATCTGTTCCATGGTTTGATAGTCCTAATTATCAGAGCATTCTTATTTATTAATATTCTTAATTACATTAAAGGAAGTCTGCCTGCTTACAACTTCCTACCACCACTGCTTATCATTCAGCCCTCTGGGGACAGATAGAACTAGTCTAATCCTTCTTTGAAATGACAGTCAAAGAGCTAGAAGGAACTTAAGAAATCATGAAGTACAACCTTCTCATTTTACAGCTGATGAAATAGGAAAGAGACCAGTAAAGTGATTTGCCCAATGTCATCCAAGAAGTCTATGATCTCATGATTGAATATTTGAAGACACTGATCATTTTCCCTAAATCTTCTCTTCTCTAGGCAAAACATCCTCAGTTTGTCCAAATAATTCACAGATGCCATTGTCTGCAGCCTTCTCAGCATGTTGGTCACTTTCCTTTATATATATATACTCAATTGCCAATATGGTGCTTAGAATTAAACCTCCCTATCCTGTTCCATTCTAGGTGAGCTAAGAAAGAAAAAGGGACTTGCCAAAGTCATCATTAACTTGACACCTGTGACTTTCACGCAACAAAACAACTTGGAGATAGTAAGTTTGTCCCCCAAGCTCCAGGTCTGTTCCATCCCACAGAGTAGACAGACATGTGTTTCCACTTACACCTTTCTAGAAAATCACATATCTAACTTTGGTTCCAGCTCAAACCTGAAGACTTCCAAGAGGAAAACTGAGTGGGAATTGGCTCTGCTTCAATTCCTCTGCTTTTGTGGGCCTTATCTCATCTTCCTGAACCCTCATGGCAATGTCCCCCAAGAGAATCGAGCTGGCCTCAGTCAGTAAGAGAACTGACACCATTGTGAATAGGGTACTGGATTTACAATCCTCAGTTCAACCTGAGTTTATATCCCCAAATCTGCTTCTGCCTGTGTACCACTGAGAGAGTTGCATTTTTCTCTAGGCTTTAATTTCCCCATGGACAAATTGAGGGAGCAGGAGCTGGACAAGCTGATCTCTTGAAGGGAGGGAACTTATTGACATGAGGTTAAGTGACTTGCCCAGGGTCACACAGTTAGTATGTTATAGAATTCAAACCTAAGTCTTCCTGATTCCAACTCTAATACTCCATCCTCAATACCACAATGATTCACTATAATCTTATGGACTGAAATTCTTCTGAGGAAGATGAGGCAGCCACTGACAAATCTGGATTTCTCTGACTCTTGAATCCCAATGAGAACTCCCTATCCACCTATGCTCTCAGCTCCTCTGTCTCATCCTTCATCTCAACCCCAGTTCAATGGGACTTATCATAGTTCCCAACATAAACCCCAAGCTCCTTCCTGCCTAGATGACTTTGCTGCTCCTTGTTCCCCCTTGCCATCCCACCCTATTTTCTCCCCAACTTCTCTTACCCAAATCCTACCATCCTTCCAGGTTCAAGTTTTCCCTTCCTCCATCAAGCTCTTCTTAAGTGTATGCTACATGGTGATTTTTGTGAAAGGAAGTAGATTAGATTTGAATTAGTCCCTGGAAATTACCTAGTACAGCTACCTTGTTTTAAATATAGGAAATCTGAGCCCAGAGAGGATCAGAAAGCATTTACCCAAACTCACAGAATAGCCAGATCAGAACTAGAACCCAGGTCTCCTCACTTCAAATCCAGTTCTTTTCCCACTATGCATTTCATGCCATTTCTGAGGTAAATAAATGTTCAATCTCCAAAGGTCAGAAATCAGGTCTTGTCCCTCTCACACCACCATCACCCTCTGGCTGAACACATGACTGAACACAAGCATTTAGTAGGACCACAATACACATTTGGCTGTTTGAAAACTGTTTGGACTGACAGCAAGGTATTTTGGTGCAATGGATGGGAAATTGGCTCTGAGCCCTGAAGACCTGAGTTCATTGACCTGCTTCTAACATGTATTCACTGTTTGATCCTGGGAGAGTCATTTTAACTTTTCTGAGCTCTAGGCAACTCCCTCAGATTTCAAAGTGCAGTGAAGGTGCACTCACCTAACTTAAGGTGACTCACATTGCTTCTTAGAATTTCATCAAAGAAACCCACCCTGGAAAGGTTCACACAGATACCACCCACAGCTGACTCTCTCTGATCGCCATCCCTATCCTCTACTTCTTGTTTGTTGTTCTGCCATGTCTGACCTTTGTGATTCCAATGGGGGTTTTCTTGGAAAAGATACTGTAGTGGTTTTGTGTAGACAGCACACAAAAGGAAATGAGACTGATATCTTCTTAAAGGCAAGGACTATCTTTCTCTTTTATATTTATATCCATCATATAATAGG
This sequence comes from Macrotis lagotis, assembly GCF_037893015.1. Classification (NCBI taxonomy): domain Eukaryota; kingdom Metazoa; phylum Chordata; class Mammalia; order Peramelemorphia; family Peramelidae; genus Macrotis; species Macrotis lagotis. The sequence continues at coordinate 432,880,113 of NC_133658.1, read as the reverse complement.
CTCTTTGGGGACAGTTATCTTTATTTTATTTTATGTTTCACTGTTTACATGAAAAAAAGTTTCAACATTCACTTTTAAAAACCTTAGGTTCTAAATCCTCTCCCTTCCTCCCAACCCAATTTCCCTCATTGAGAAAGCAAGTTATTTGACATAGCATTCATGTCAAACATTACCATAATAGTCATGTTGTAAAAGTAAATATAACCCCCCAAATAAAAGAGAAACCTCAAGAAAAATAAAGTTAAAAAGTTTATTTCATTCGGTATTCAGATATCATCAGCACTATTCAGATACCATCACCACAATTTGTTAAGCCTTTGTTCAGTATCCCCTCAATATCCAGTTCCTTGCCACCAAAAAAGAACTGTTATAAATATCCTTATACATATAGGTCCTTTTCTTTCCCATTTTTCATATTTTCTGGAAAAGTAGCTAGGTCAAAGGGTAAGCATAGTTTTATAGCCCTTTGGGCATAGTTCTAAACTGATCTACAGAATTGTTGAACTCCTCCACAGTGAATTAATGTCTCATTTTCCCTACTTCCCTTCCAATAGTTGTCATTTTTCACTTTTTGTCCTAATAGCCAATTCAATGAGTATGAGATAGTACCTTAGAATTGTTTCAACCCACATTTCTCCTATCTAAAATGAGTTTAGACATTTTTAAACTAACTTAGACAGCATTGATAACCTCATACATTTCATACATTTTATTCATTTATCAATCGGGGAATGGCTCTTATATTTTTATAAATTCAACTCTGTTCTCTACTTTTGAGAAATTAGGTCTTTATCAGAAAAACTTCTTTCAATATATTTTTCCCATGATTACTATTTCTAACTGTATTTCCCTGCATCCTATTTCCCCATCCCCTTTATTCTAGTCTCGCTCTTGTTTCCCCCATTCCCTCCTCAAAAATGTTTTGCATCTAACTACCCCTCCCATAGTCTTCCCTTCCTCCTTTCACCTACCCCCATACTGCCTTTCTCTAATCACTTTCCTCTCCTACTTTCTACTAGAGTAAGATAGATTTCTATACCCAAATAAGAATATATGTTACTCTCTCTGTGAGCCAATCTATTGAGAATAAGGCTCACTCACTCCCCATTACCTTCCTACTCTTTCATTTCACTTCAAATTTTTTTCTTGCCTCTTATATGTAAAGTAACATATCCCATTCCACTTCCTCCTTTTCCTTTCTCCCTGTACATATTTCTCACACCCAATAAAGCCAATCTATTTAATATATTATCCCTTCAAATCCAACTCCCACCCATGCCTTGTCTATACATGCTCCATCTAACCACTCTAATAAATAAGAAAGTTCATATGAGCTATTAGTGTCATCTTCCCATGCAGGAATATAAGTAGTTCAACATCATTAAGACCCTTATGATTCTCTTCCCTTGTTTACATTTTTGTGCTTCACTTGAGTCTTATATTTGAAAATCAAGTTTTCTGTTTAGCTCTGGTTATTTCATCAGGAAAATTTGAAAGTTCACTATTTCATTAAATAGCCATCTTTTTGCCTAAAAGAATATGTTCAGATTTGTTGGATAGTTGATTCTTGGTTATAATCCAAATACTTTTGCCTTTTGGAATATTATATTCCAAACCCTACAATCCCTTAACATAGAAGCTTCTAAATCTGGTGTTATTCTGACTGTGACTCCATGATAATTGAATTGTTTCTTTCTGGCTGCTTGCAGTATTTTCTCCTTGACTTGGCAACTTTGAAATTTGGCTATAATATTCCTAGTGATTTTCATTCGGGGGATCTCTTTCAGAAGCTGATTGGTGGATTCTTTTTTTATATCCTCTGCTTCTGGAATATCAGAACAGTTTTCCTTAATAATCTCTTGGAAAATGATGTCTAGGCTCTTTTTTTGGTCATAGCTTTCAGATAGTCCATTAATTTTTAAAATTATCTCTCCTGGCTCTATTTTGAAGGTCAGTTGTTTTTCCAATAAGATACTTTACATTTTCTTCTATTTTTTCATTCTTTTGATTTTGTTTCATTGTTTCTTGATTTCTCACAAACTCATCAACTTCCCTTTGTTCCATTCTATATTTTAAGGAATTATTTTCTTCAGTGAACTTTTGTCCTTGTCCATTTGGCCAATTCTGCTTTTTGAGGAATTCTTCTCCTCATTGATTTTTTGTATTTCTTTTTTCCATTTTGGGCCAGTTTGTTATTTTCTTCAATATTTTTTATATCTCCACCAAGTTACTATTTGGTTTTCATGAATCTCCTGCACCACTCTCATTTCTCTTTCAAATTTTTCTCTACACTCCCCCACCCTTACTTGATTTTCAAAATCCTTCCATGGCCTGAGACCAATTCTTATTTTTCTTAGAGGCTTTGTATATAGAAGCTTGGACTTTGTTATCTTCTTCTGTTTGTGTATTTTGATCTTCCATATGACCATAGTGACTGCAAAGGTCAGATTTTTTTTTCTTCTGTTGCTAGCTCATTTCTCCAGTCTATGATTTGATTTTAACTCTTTTGTAAAGGTGAAGTTCTGCTTCTAGGGTAGAGGACACCACTGTCCCAAGTTTTTGAGGGGTTTTGCAGCTGTTTTCAGTTCTTCCAATATCTTATGAGAGGTTAAGACTACTCACCTGGTCTCTATTCTGGTCTGTGGGTAACCACAGGCACTTCTTTCTGCCATGGATTTGTGAGAAGGGTCGCTACTCTGCTATGGTAATAAACTCTATTGAGTTTCTGCTCCTCTTCTTGGTACTGGGGCCCAGACTGTGATCTGGATCTGAGTATGCAAAGCCACAGCTTTGTGAGAGCAAAAGAGACTCTTGTAATCTCCTTCTGACCCCCATACTATCCATGAACTGAAAGCTCCAGAAGCTGCCTCTGCTGATTCGGTGGCTCCTGAGGCTTGCTCCTGGTCTTCTGGGAACTAAAGTCTGTGCTAGACTGTGCTCCACTCTCACTCCAATGTGGTAGACTTTTCCTGTTGATCTTCCAAATTGTCTTTGAAAATCTCTGGCCTGAGAGGTCTGGAAACCACAATCACTGCCATTAATCCAGTCACCTTGCATTCTGTTCCTGGATGACTGGAATGGGTTCACTCCAGTATAGTCCAAGTGCTCTACAGGTCCTTTCTAACTTCCATGCAACAGACCCTTCCTGATGATCTTCCAAATTGTCCTGAGTTGGAAAATTGGTTCACTTAGTCTTTTTGTGGGTTCTTCCATAAGAAAATTTGTTAACAGTTATTGTTTGAAAATATTTGAAGTGATTTGGGGGAGGGCACAGGGAAGTCCCAGTCTTTATTCCACTATCTTGGCTCCACCCATAGTAGACTTACCAGAGTTGGTAGCAATAACCCTTTGGGGAAAAAAAAAACTAAAATTCATAGGATTCTTGGAGGACTCCTGGGCCAAAGAATCAGAAATATGACATTCTAGACCAAAAAAAAAAAAAAAAAAAACTAATGCAATTTGGTATTTATTTGAGGGAAGAGGGGCTGGACCAAACCTATGGTCTTATTGATTTAGAGAACTCCTAGAAAATTACCACTGAACATAAACCCCTTCTTTATAATTTACAGTCTTAGAGTTGCCTTGGAATTCTAAGATATTAAGTGACTTATTCAGTATGACATAGCCAGGATGTATAAGAAGCAGAATTAAGACTTAGGTCTTCCTGATTCCAATACCAACTTACTATAATAGAGATGTCAAATTGGAGATATAAGTCAAACAGATTAAATAAAATAAAATAATATTTAATAAAACTAAACAAAATAACCAAATAAAAACAAAAATAAAATAGCAAAACAAAACAAAAAATATAAAAATACAACAAAATATTTTCATGGCTGTCTGTTGTTTACGTCATGTCCAACTCCATGACCTCATTTGAGATTTTCTTGGCAAAGATATGCCATGGTTCCATTTCCTTCTCCATCTCAGTTTACAGATTAGGTAACTAAGGTGAACAAAGTTCAGTGACTATACAGGGTCACACAGCTAATATGTATCTGAGGTCAGTCTTGAACTCAGGAAGATGAATCTTTGTGACTCAGGCCTAGTGCTCTATTTACTATGCCAACTAACTGTCCTTACAATAAAACATATATAAGGTTAATTTGTGGTTTTCTAAATTGATATGCAGCTGGCAGGCATCATTTCTATTTGAGTTTGACACCACTGTACTTTATCATTTTGTCCACAGATCAAGACTAGAACAATGAAAAAAAGGAAATTGGGACTGATGCATTTTTATACTTGGGAGGATAAAAAGGTAACCAGTGCACTCTCTGAAATGTGCCAGCACATGTGAGGGAATTTCCATACATGTAGCAGCAAACCAGTGAAAGGCAAGTCAGATAAGAAGATTCTCCTAAAGAGGGACCAGTCTCTTGAGTATTTGGTGCATACTATTAATCCAACAGCCATCTTGGGCTGCTTTTATCAACACATTTCCTAGGAGATAAGGGGACTGAGCCTGACTTGTCTAAGCTAATCCACCACATAAGACATATGTCTATATATATGATATATATTTGCATATATGTGTACATGTGTCTATATATATTTAAATATGAGTATGGGTGTAATAAATATCTATTTTTTCCTCTGTTGTGGACCTCATTTTCTTCATCTACAAAATGAGATGTTTAAACTAGATATCTGAGGTCCCTCCAAAGCAAAATCTTATACTGTTATGGGTCTTACTGACCAATACGAACAGAAAGGATAATGATCATTGTTGGTTGTGGGAAATCTAGGACACTATTACATTGTTGGTGGAGTTGTGAACTCATCCAAGCTTTCTGGAGAGCAGTCTGGAACCATACCCAAAGGGCAACAAAAATGAGCATACCCTTTGATCCAGCAATACAACTACTGGGACTATACCCTGAAGAGATGATGAAAAAGGGTAAAAACATCACTTGTACAAAAATATTCATAACAGCTCTGTTTGTGGTGGCAAAGAATTGGAAATCAAATAAACGCCCTTCAATTGGGGAATGGCTTAGCAAACTGTGGTATATGTATGTCATGGAACACTATTGTTCTATTAGAAACCAGGAGGGATGGGAATTCAGGGAAGACTGGGATTTGCATGAACTGATGCTGAGTGAGATGAGCAGAACCAGAAAAATACTGTGTACCCCAACAGCAACATGGGGGTGATGACCAACCTTGATGAACTTGCTCATTCCATCAGTGCAACAATCAGGGACAATTTGGGGCTGTCTGCAATGGAGAATACCATCTCTATCCAGAAAAAAAATGTGGAGTTTGAACAAAGACCAAGGACTATTACCTTTAATTTAGAAAAAAAAACTGATATTTTACTGTCTGATCTTGCTATTTATTATACTTAAGGATATGATTTCTCTTTCATCACATCAATTTGGATCAATGTATACCATGGAAACAATATAAAGACTGACAAATTACCTTCTGTGTGGGGGTGGGGGGAAGGAAGTAAGATTAGGGGAAAAATTGTAAAACTCAAAATAAATCTGTTATGGGTCTTAGTGTTTTTATTTATGAAAGGTGAGTAATACATAACCTACTTCATAGGACTGTCAAAACTTGATTGAATAAAAAGAGCATTAAATGTGGACTCAGAGCAACTGGGTTCAAATCCCCTCTCAGAAGTATACTATCTGTGTGACCTTGGGTAAATAACAGCCTCCCAGAGCAAATTTAATTAGCTATGAAACAAGAGGATTGGAATAGATGCCTTGAGGTCCCTTCCAACTCTACCTCTCTATAATTCTATGATGGATCATAAATGAAGAGCCCTTTGTGAACTTTAAAACCAAGATTGTTAAAGAGTAGTCCAGAGATCCATAAAGGTCTCCAAGACCTCTGAATCCATGAGATTCATAGAAACTATTTTCATAAAAATACTAGGATGCTCAATAATTTTTAGGAATGTAAAAGGGTCTTGTGTCCCAAAAGTTTGAGAACCAGTACCTTAAAGAATTAAATATATGTAAAATATGGTGATGGTGATGGTGTTGAAGTTGATGATGATGATGATGATGATGAAGATGATGATGATGGTGTTGGTGATGGCTATGTTGATGGTAGTTGTTGATTTTACTCTTCCAAAAAAAGTAAAGAAAGGTGTAAGATATTTTTATTTTTAGGTGCCACAAACCCTCTCCTTCATTAACTTATATCACCATCCTATTGGATACCCAGCTCCAAACTCTCTTCATACAAGTTTTCCTATGCTCTCTATGGAGTAGCCTCCCCAATTTGGACAGCCTTTCTCTTTCCAGTGCTCATTTCCCATCCCTCTCATCCTGTCAGGTCTGGGAGTTTTCACAGGTTCCTATATGTGGCTTCAGCTAGCTAAGATGGCCTTAAGGACTGCCCTCAGAGGAAATAGAACTCAAATAGAGATTCAGCCTAGACAGCATTCAACCTTCATTCTTCTTTCTGGGAAGAGAGATTTTCCTAACTGCAAAGTAGGAAGAACTCTATCAAGCTCCTATGAAAGAATCTCCCTGATATTACCTGCAAGGGGTTGCCATTCAGCCTCTAGTAATGAGACATTTCATGCCTCTTGTGGCAACTCATTTCCCTCTAAAATGGCCATTATTTTTAGGAAGTTTCCCTTATTTGAATTAAATATCTACTTCTCTGTATAATACCCTCAAATTATAAACACACACACACACACACACACACACACACACACACACACACACACACACAGATAACTCACATACTACATTACTCCTAGTTCTGAGACCTTTGAGGTCAAGAGAGGCAAACTCTAATCTCTAAACTCCATGACAGCCCTTCAAATACTTGATGATAACTGTCATATCTCCCTTGAATCTTTTCTTTTCCATATTAAACTTCTCCATTTCTTTCCCTCATCCTCATATGTTATGGTCTCCAGGTTTCTTGCTATCTGTGTTACTCTCCTTTCTTTTTTTTTTCTTTTTTTATTCTCATTTTGTACAAATGGTTTTTTTTACATTAATAAAATATTCTTGTTTACAAGTAAACAAAATACCCCTCCTCCTCCCCCATGAATATAGATAGACTTGTTTGGGCGAAAAAGTAAAGGGGAGAGGAAAAAAATTAAAATAAAAAAATAATAATAGTAATAATTGTAGGTATGGCCAGGTGGCGCAATGGACGGAGCAACAGCCCTGGAGCCACGAGCACCCGAGTCCACATCCAGCCTCGTAAACCCAGCAATCACCCAGCCGTGTGACATGCAAGCCACCCGATCCCCACTGCCCTGCAAAAACCAAAAAAAAAAAAAAAAAAGAAAGAAAGAAAAAAAAGACCCAAAATAAAATAAAATAGTAATAATAGTAGGGGTGGCTGGGTGGCAGACAGAGCATTGGCCCTTGAGCCAGGAGCACCTGGGTCCAAATCCGGCCCCAGACACCCAAAGATCACCCTGCTATGTGGCCCCAGGCAGGCCATCCAGCCCTACTTGCCCTGCACCCTCCCCCAAATAATCATAACAAAAAATGTGCTTGAGTCTTTGTTCCAACACCAACAACTCTGTCATGGGTGGATGTCATTCTTTATGATAAGTCCATCACAAAAGTTATTTCCATATTTTTCCACCATTGCCATTGCTGATCGCAACTCCCTCCTTTCTTATTTCTCCACTACCATGTACTATATTTTCTCTCTCCTTTCACTATGACTCTGCTGTAGGGTCGCTGAGTGGCTCAGCAGACAGATCCCTGGTCCTGGGGCCAAGAAGCCCTGAGCCCCCATACCACTCCTTAGGCCCAGAATCCACCTGGCCCTGTGGTCCTGGGCAGGCCTTCCATTCCCAGCCCCTTGCAAGAATTAAGAAAGAAAATGTGTTATATCTGGCCGCTTTCCCCCCATGGTCCATCCTCTCCTCCTTTATTCACATCCCCACCCCTTCCCCCTGTCTCCCCTCCTTCTTACTCCAGATGTCTATACCCCATTGAGTATATTTGCTGTTTCCTCTCCTAGCCATCTCTGATGAGAGCAAAGTTTCCCTCATTCCCCCTTGCCTCCCCCTTCCCTATCATTGCAATAGCTCATTGTAATAAAAAAAAAATCTTATGTGAAATATCTTGGACTATTCCCCCTCTCCTTTTTTCTTTCTCCCATTCCATTTCCCTTTTTTTTTCCTATTGACTCCATTTTTACACCATATTTTATCTTCGAATTCAGCTTTCTCCTGTGCTTCAACTATAAAAGCTCTCTCTACCTGCTCTGTTAACTGAGAAGGTTCATATGAGTATTATCAGTGTCATTTTTCTATGCAGGAATACATGCAGTTCATCCTCATTAAATCCCTCATATTTCCCCCCTCTCCTCCAATCTCCATGCTTCACCTGAGTCCTGTATCTGAAGATCAAACCTTCTGTTCAGCTCTGGCCATTCCAAAAGGAACCTTTGAAATTCCCCTGGTTCACTGAAAGTCCATCTTTTTCCCTGGAAGAGGACATTCAGCCTTGCTGGGTAGTTCATTCTTGGCTGCATTCTAAGCTCTCTTGCCTTCTGGTATATTGTATTCCAAGCCCTATGAGCTTCCAATGTAGTTGCTGCTAAGTCCTGTGTGATCCTGACTGCAGCTCCATGATATTTGAACTGTGTCCTGGCTGCTTGTAATATTTTCTCTTTGACTTGGGAGTTCTGGAACTTGTCTATAATATTCCTAGGGGTTGGTTTTTTGGGATATCTTTCTCTGGGGGATCGGTGGATTCTCTCCATTTCTATTTTGCCCTCTGCTTCTAGAATATCATGAATTTTCCTGTAGTAATTCTTTGAAAATGATGTCAAGGCTCTTTTCCTGATCATGACTTTCAGGTACTCCAATAATTTTTAAATTATCTTTCCTAAGTCTGTTTTCCATATCAGTTGTTTTTTCAATGAGATATTTCACATTTTCTTCTAATTTTTCATTTTTTTTGGTTTTGAAGTATTGATTCCTGATTTCTGGTAAATCCATCAATCTCTCTGAATTCTATTCTTTGTCTGAAGGATTTGTTCTCCTTAGAGAGTTTTCTTATCTCTTTTTCCATCTGGCCAATTTTGCTTTTTAAAGCATTCTTCTCCTCAACTTTTTGAACTGTTCTATCCATTTGACCTAAGCTGGTTTTTAGCATGCTATTTTTTTCAGCATTTTTTTGGATTTCCTTGACTAAGCTGCTGACTTCATTTTCATGTTTTTCCTACATCTCTCTCTTTCTTTTCCCAGTTTTTCTTCCAACTCCCTCATTTGATTTTCAAAGTCTTTTTTGAGCTCTATCATAGCCTGAGCCCAATTTCTGTTTTTCTTGGAGTCTTTAGATGCAGGAGCTTGTGCTTCCTCATCTTCAGACTGAGTATTTTGGTCCTTCTTCGGCTCATTTGCAAAATATTTCTCAATAGTCTTCTTTTTGTTTCTCTGCTTGCTCATTTTCCCAGCCTGGGCCTGGTTTGGGGTGTTTCTTGAGCTTTTGGGACACTCCCACAAGGGTCTCAGTGTGTGAGGTTCTGTCCTCCCTCCTGGTATGTGAATGACCATAAGTGTCCCCCTCTGCCAAGGTGCTGATGTGGGGGGGGGGGGCTGCTGTTCTATGGGGGGGCCTAGACTGTGGTCAGGATCTGGATGTGGTCACAGCCCCAGAGTCCTGTTTCAAGGGCAGAGGACAGAGCTAGGCAGTCTCTCTTCACTCCCCTCCCTCAGCTCAATGGGCTCATGCCCTGGGGGCTCCTGCTTAAGGGCTCCGCCTGCTTCTGTTTCCTGGATCAGGGCTGGGAAAAGAGGATGCTGCTTGCTGTGTGCCCTGAGGTCTGGGCTGCATGTGCTCGCTCTGGCAGAGGTCCCCTGCTGTTCCCCCACTTTGTGCCCGGTGCTCCTCGGGGTGCAGCTCAGGAGACTCCCCCGCTGCTGTGAGCTGAGACCCCCAGCGCCCTGGGGCTGCCTCCGGGAGGCTGAGGTTCTTTGGCTCTGGTGGGCCACCCTCTGACAGGCCGTCTCTCTGACCCCGGGGAGCAGAGCCTTTCTGCTCTTTTCCAGGTTACCTTGAGTAGGAGAACTGCCTCACTGGGTCCCTTTGTGGGTTCTGTCTCTTGAAAGTTTAGTTAGAGTCCTTAGCTGATGAATTTTATCAGAGAGCTCCTAAGACTGGATCACTTCTTGTCGTCATCTTGGCTCTGCTCCCTGTTACTTTCCTTTCTCATGTAAAATTGGAATCAAAGCAACACAGCAATGAGAGCAACACAGAAATGAAAAAAGACCTCACAACTCATTTAGTCCACTTGAAATGGAATCCTTTCTGTAGAATTTCCAGTGGCTTCTGTTTAAATATTTCTAGTGACAGAGAACTCACTCTCAGGGCAATTCAAGCTGACCTTCTGAGAGTGAAAGCTGATAATATTCAATGATGCAATGAACAGCATACTAGATTTAGATTAATGAGCTCAATTTAAGATTGAATTCTAGCTCTGTCCTTTGCTATTTGTCCTTTGAAATGTTGTATCATTTCTCTTTATCTTCCACATATATATAATAAGAGAATTGAATGAGCTAATATCTAAGGTCTCCTGAAGTTCCAAATCTACAAGGAATCTTAGTAGTTCTTCCATTTCCCACAAAAGATATAACAGAGATAACTTTGCTTGATGATTCTCTAATTATCAAATAAAATATGAAATAGGAATATATGTGCTTGCTAAAGATGTTTGCCACTGTCATCAAGGATACCTAGAATTCAAATCAAAGATTTATTCCTTATAGATGGTAAAATATTCAAGATGTTTCTGTTTGCAGAGGATGTTGTGCTGTTTGTGTCAAGCTCTTAAATGTTGTATAGTCTATAGGTGAGATCTTTTATCACTCAACATAATTCAGTTTAACTATCCACAAATAAAACTAAATGGATGAAAATTGTCCAGTCTTGTATATATGTGTGCATGTGTGTGTATGTGTATGTTTATGGACAACCTTAGAACTGGTCCTATGGCATAAATAGATAAAAAAATAGGCAGAAAGATATAGATAGAAAGATAGATATAAATATATGATAAATATGGTGATGGTGATGGCTATGATGATGATAGTTGCCTACATATATGGATATATACAGGCATTTATGTATTGTGCATATACAAACTGTAAACTTTCAAAATATAGGGTTAAAATAAAATGACAGACAATATAGGTTAGACATGAAGTTTTATTCTCTAGGACTTATAGCAAACCTATCGGTGAAAGTCATTATATTACCACCACCTAAAACCAAGAGAAAAGGGAATATTTATCCAAAAACAAAGGATGGGAGGAGGGAATCATCAATCTCCTTAGTAGCCTAACTATGAAGCTTGCACATTATTAAGTTGACCACTTGCTCCTCAGATACTAACATCTTTACTCTTATTTCATTCATTTCTAATAAGCTTTCTTTATACAGTACTATCTAATGAACTGCTATCTCTTCCTGAACTTTAAGCATCATGAGGTTAGGACAAGCTTTCCCAATTTTCTAATCATTTGTCTTTCTGAATTTGTAATTAACATAGGGGGAATACCCTCAGATCTTGGGCCTTACCTAATGGTAAAGATGACAGAGTATTTGAAGGTCAAATACTCTCAAAAGAAATCGATCTTTTCTATTTTTTCTTAAACAAGAATATAGTTTGAGAAACTTATTATATTTGAACAATACAATTGTACATATATAAACATGTACAAACACTACAAATGAAAGATAAGCCAGTTCCAAATTGAAACCCAAGGAGAAGATTAGGTTGGATTGCATTTTGGAAGTTATGCAGTGATTTTTAATAATACCAAACTTCCCCCACCCACCCAGGAAGCAAAGATTCCTTTTGGATAGTTGTCTCCATATAAAAACATATAAAGTTTTCAGAAAACCACTCATTGAGCAAGTTAATGCTCCTCTTTCTCCAGTCACCTCATCCCAATAGTTTCCCTTTTCATTATCTAAAGGAGACCAGTTTCATGACTGAAAGTGGGCACATTGCTGAGGATTCTGGGGAGAAATCACTATGTTTTCTGTGATAATTGAGTGTTTTGTGTGGGAAGAGGGAAGAGGGCAGTGGGGAGGATGGGAAAGAAGACTGCTTGTCAAGGAACTTAAACCCAAGATTCTGTCTCCAGGAAACCAAAGCTTCAGAATTCTTTGGGGATAAGAGGTGGACCAATGATGTACAGCTACACTTGACCATTTTATCAACCAGGACTGGAGCTAGAGAAGGTAGACAGAAAGGAGGGGACTTGTAAATGGCCAAACCCAGACTCTAATTAACTAATGGGAAAGACAATTAGACAAACAGGAACTGGCAGAGAATGAAACCCCCTGAATAAGCAGTCATTTATTTGTGAAACCTGGGTGGAGGGAGGTAGGAAATGGGGAGGGTTTACTTTTCTACCCTGTAAAATGAACCTCTGCACTCAAAAGAAAATTAATTCCCAAGGGAAACACCTACTGCTGCCTTAAAAACAGAGACTCAGAAGGTTCTCCCTCCCCCCTCCCAAAAAAAACAACTTTAAGGACTCTATAAACATGCAAGATTGATTCTTAAAAGGCAGCTATTTCCTCAGGGACTCTGTCTGTTGTTCGAGTGCCCAACACCCATGATGGCATCATGATCAAAATATCCAGGCTTCCATCCTCTAGGCCTGATTAACTTAGAAAGTGCTTTCAAATTCAATTATCCCCATTTAAAGTTTGTTTGTTTTTTTAAATAGAATTCTTTAAAATAAATCTAAGTACAAAAATTATAGAACTCTGCAATGGAGCCTGCTAGGGCAACTTAGTGGTGCAGTGCATATAAAGTTGCACTTAGAATCAGGAAAACTCATCTCCTGGAGTTCAATCTAGCCTCAGACATTTACTACATGACCCTGGACAAGTTCACTTAACCTGGTTTGCCTCAGTTTCCTCATCTGGAAAATGAGCTAGAGAAGAAAATGACAAACCCCTCCAGTATCTCTGTCAAGAAAACTCCAAATGGAGTCATGAAGAGTCAGAAATGATTAAAAACAACTGAACAAATTGTTATTTTTACCTGAGACTCAATACAGCTATGATATTCAATGAATTCAAATCAATTCTAGAAACATTAAATGAGCACTTACTATATGTAAAGCACTGTGCTATATGTGGGTAATACAAAACATTCACCCTGGGAAATGGGAGAAGGGAATCAGTCAGTCAAGTAAAAAGATTTATTGATCACCTACTATCTGTCAAATGCTACGCTAAGGATGGGAATAAAAAAATACAAATGGTAGTCCCTGCCCTCAAGGGGAAGACAACAAACAGATACAGACAAGATGTGAGCAGGATAAATTGGAAATAATCAACACAGGGAAGGTTCCTCTTCTTGCCTCAGTTTCCTTATTGGTAAAATGGGGCTATGGTCCTAAGACAATGACCTGAACTGGAGAGAGGCTATGTGAGTGTAGGAAAAGGAGAAAATGATTCAGCAACAGATAGAATCTCAGCATTCTTCATTATCTACTCTAAGTCTCTTCCGGCTCCCATATGCTCCCAAGATCTTCAGGTTTCCATCTCCATGGTCTGCTGTGGTCTCTCCTGCCTAGAACCCTTGCCCTTATCTTCTTACAGGGGCCTTCAGAATCCATGATGAACTTCATGAGTTGCCTCCTCTCCCAGGAAGTCTTCCCTGATTCTGCTAATTCATCAGCACTCTCTTCCTCAAATTAGTTTCTGCTTACTGCTCTTTATTCTCTAGTAGAATGACAGGAAACATCTGGTATTTTTACCTGTTTCTCCAATCGCTCAACATACTGCCTTTACTTTGGACTTCGTTTAGCTATAGTATTCTATGATCTCTATTCAAAGGCCTAACAAGGAGTCATTCAACCTTTGTTTTTAAAGGGCTCTTTTTTTTAAAGGGTGTAGTCAGTCAGCCATTCAGTTTTTCAGTCACTTTGTGACCCCAATAGGGATTTACTTGGCAAAGACACTGGAATGATTTGCCATTTACTTCTCCAGCTCATTTTACAGATGAGGAAACTGAGGAAAACTAGATAAAGTGATTTGCTCAAGGTCATACAACTAGTAAGTATCTGAGGTCGAATTTGAACTGACTTTGCCACATCACTGTCTTTAAAAATAATAATAGCTAACATTAATGTAATGCTTAAAGATTTGTTAAGTACTTATAAATAACTTATTTGAGTCTCACAACATCCCTAGGAGGTAAATGCTTTTACTAGTCCTACTTTACAGATGAGGAAACTGAGGCAAAAAGAAGTAAACTGACTTGCCCAGGATCAACCAACTAATTAGTGTCTAAAGGCAGGATTTAAAACACAAGGGCTCCTGATTCTAAATCCAACACCACCTCTACTATGTTACCCAAATAGCTCTTAGACAGCTGAGTCCAAATACTTAATTTTACCATCTGAGAAAACTGAAGCTCACATATGGAAAATGGTTTCTTAATCTCTGTTTTTCATTTGCCCTAGACTGGGAATCAAGATAAAGAAAGCTTATTAGAAATGAATGAAATAAGAGTAAAAATTCAATGCTATAAGCTGGCAACTTACAGAGCAAGAGGAAACAAACAACCAAACAACCAAAATTTAACAAGCAACCATTGTGCGAAAGACACTCCCGGTGTGGCTGGGTTACAGAGATGAAAAAACACCATCTTCTAGCTCTGTAGATGTATTCAGGAGTTTACAGTCCTGGAAGAGGGGTGGAGTTTGGGTAGAGAGGGGAAAGAAGGGGGGAGGGAAGGATTAGGTCAAGACAAAGATAAACACTATAAATAGGACATGATAAGGGCCAAGATAGGTCATGGATTATAGCATTTAAAGCTGAAAAAAGACCCTTCTGGACCATCCAACCCCCTCTTTTCACTGAGAAGAATAAGACTGACCAAAAATAAAAAAAAAATGTGCAAGGAAATAACTAGGAAGATATACCAGAGTCAGGATTATCTACCAAGAATATCATGGCTGACTTCAAATCCAGTGTTCTTTCAAACATGTCAGTCACACAAATCAACTCATATCTTTAGAATTCAGTTTATATGTAAAATGGTGATAATAATCTTTAGACCCCCAGGATGGTCATAAGAGGATAGTAGTAAACCTTAGGGTGGTAAATACAGATGAGCTATTATTATCTTGCATATTTTGAGCCTTCATATCTTCTTGCATGTGGCTCCCCAGCCCCTCCTCTACCAGGCTCTCAAGGACTCAATGAGGACTATTGATGTTCTATCCCAGTGGGGGACTGCTCCCCCCCTTCCATCTCTTTCCAATTTCTCCTCCTCCTCTCAACTGAAGCAGCCCCTGGTGCCTTTTGGAGGAGTAAATAAAAAAGGCATTTCATATTTTTATGCATTTCTTCTTAGCAATTTGCTCCTCATGAATAGAGAGCAGCTCAGGCAGCTCCAATGTTTTTATAATTAACATTTCACAAATATTTCTACGCACAAGCTTATCTTGTTCAATTTGCCGCAAGCCTCTGTCACAGGACGCTCCCAGAGAGTGTTCAGTGGCTGTGTCCAAGATGGGTTGAACCCTCTCATCCCAGAGATTTCACCACAAAGGTTTCATGATGGGGAGGAGGAGGAAGGACATCAGGAAACAGAGGCAACAACATCATTTTTCTTCGTCCTGGATGGGGTCCAGGCAGAGGTTGGGTGACCCCTAGCAGAGAGGAGATTTCTGAGCTCCTACAAAATTCTATGATTCTAAAATTCTCAGAGTTTCTAAGGAAAATAAGACCTTAGTTTAAGTCATCTTCTTAACTAGTTAGCTACATGACCCTGGATAAATCAAGATGATAAGATTTAGGGTTTTAAGGGAATTTAAAGGTCATCTGCCTTTCTAGATGGAAGACCCAAGACCCAAGGAAGAGTTGTGATTTGCAAAACCAACATTCAATCCAGGATATCTGCCTCTATATCAATTACTGTTTTTATTCCATTAAATTTTCGCAATTCCTTCCTGAGACTCAGTTTTCCTATGTATAAAATTTACACTAACTAGGATTTTGCATTTGTAATTATTAAAACCCAAAGAAAGGGGAGTTGTTAATACTGCTCTCACTACTACTGTAAGTTACTATTACTATTCCTGTGACTCTGGGCCACTGCACTGGAGAATCATGATATGAATTAATTTTCTCCTCCATATACTTTGACTTCCTATTCTCTTACTCCTTAAGACCTCTGGTATTCCTGGGATCCCCCTTTCCTTCTCAAAACCTGATCTTATAAAAAGGTCATTTACCATATAGAGAGATATTATTACAGGAAAATTCAGGCCTTCCAAAGGTGACTTTCAGCTTTAAACCTCATCTCTCATTTCTGAAAAAATAATTACAAGGCTTAGAGATGAACCAAGAAGGTGAACTGGGACCTGAGGTGACAGAAAACTTATTCTTATCCTGGATCTTGGAGCTTGCTATGTGATTTTTGACAAGTTGGCAACCACTCTGGTTATCATTTCCTTCATCTGTAAAATGGGGCATTGAATCAGATCATTCCTAAGGACACTTGCAACTCAGAGTTTCTTCTGTGCTGAGGACCTTTCTGACTCAAACAATGAAATTTTGAAAAAAGAATCTGAAGGGACCTTCCTGGTACCTTCAATTCAATTCAACAATAAGGCCTTTTTATTATTTAAACTCCTATTCTGTGCAGAGAATTACATTGGACAAGATACCAAATTTAGGCATGACAGTCCCTGACCTCTTTGAATATACTACATCAAAGAGAAATAACACATTTGCAGAAAACTTTCCAGTTCTCAAACAACTCTGTGATCTCCCCCAAGAATATACAATATAAATTGTGAAACGTAAACAACATTTACAATTCATGCTGCCTTCCCACCACTCCATTATCCCTATCCTGTCTCCCCACATGTTTCTCTGTTGTGGATAACTATGATGCAAAATATTATGTGTTATATTAATGTAATGGAATATTATTGTACTATAAGAAATGACA
Organism: Macrotis lagotis; assembly: GCF_037893015.1. NCBI lineage: Eukaryota > Metazoa > Chordata > Mammalia > Peramelemorphia > Peramelidae > Macrotis > Macrotis lagotis. Next base: position 432,863,166 of record NC_133658.1, on the reverse strand, counting down.
AACAGACAGATTTCAGAAAAACCTGGAAAGTTTTGTATTGAATCAAAACAGAATGAAGTGAGCAGAACCATTAGAACATTGTACACAACATCAGCAACACTGTGATAATCAATTAATTCTCCTCAACAATACAATGATCCAAGACAATTATGTTTTAAGATTTTAGATGGGGGTGGGGGGCAGCTAGGTGGTGCAGTGGATAGAGCACTGGCCCTGGAGTCAGGAGTACCTAAGTCCAAAACCGGCCTCAGACACTTAATAATTACCTAGCTGTGTGGCCTTGGGCAAGCCACTTAACCCCATTGCCTTGCCAAAAAAACATTAAAAAAAAAAGATTTTAGAGGGGAAGTGACTGACAAATGGGTTCAGTATTGCCTTGTAGAAGAGGGGGTATTTGATTTAAACCTTGAGGATGGGTTGACCAAAAGGTTGAGGGAAGATGTAACATGTATGGGCATATTTAATCTAGCCTAGCCTAGCATGAGCAAAGAGTAGGAGGTGGAAAAGGGCAAGGCAGAAGCAAGGGCAGAAAATAATCCAAATTCACTGGATCAAAGATTGCATGGAAGTGAATAATGTAGTATTAGGCTGAAAAGGTATGGTAGTGTAAAGGTTTTGAAAAACAGGTTAGAGTCTAAATTTTACTCAAAAGGCAATGGGAGGGGGCAGCTAGGTGGCGCAATAGATCGAGCACTGGCCCTGGAGTCAGGAGTACCCAAGTTCAAATCCAGTCTCAGTCACTTAATAATTACCTAACTTACCTTGGTTAATAAATTAAAGACAAACTAAAAATAAATTAATTAATAAATTAAAGGTAATAGGGAGTTATGGAAGATTTTTGAGTAGAGGAGTGACAATCAAATCTACATTTAAGTAAAATAATTCTGGTTGTATGTGAAGGACATGTTGAAAAGTGGAAGTCACCCTGAGAATGATCCTAAAAAAGGAGAGCCAGGAGAAGAGAAGTGAGGAAACAATTCCCTTTGGAAAAGCAGCCCTGGCACAGAAGAAAGAGAGACTGTGCCAAAATATAAATTAATTACCAATTGGAATTGTCTGGGAAAGGTTCCTGGGCCAGACTTATGGATGCCATGATCCAAAGAGCAATTAGACTTCAATTATCCCCAAATCACTGCAAGATGCCTCCCACAAGGAAAACTCTGAAAACAAAACAGTCTGGCTCAGAGAGCAGTTCCTCCCCTCATATAGATCTTCCAAATTGGAGCCAAAACAATAGGGTCCTTTGAGAAGTGATAATGAACAGATAACTAGTCTGTAGACTAGCAGAAAGAGCCCTGAAAACTTGTCTCTAGTCCTTAAATTTGCCTTTGATTCATTGTTTAGCTTTAGAAAAGTCATCTCCCATCTTGGTACTTGCTTTCTCATCCCTAAAAATGAAGATGTACTGGATGATTTTTCAAGTCCCTCCCAGCTCTGACATGCTGGGGTTCCCTCACTCAGAAGATCCTCTCAGCCCAAACATACTATTGGTCCATCTTTCTGACTTTTGACATTTTCCAATTTTGACATACTAGGGTTCTAACATTCTTAGGACCCTCCCAGCCCTGATATCTAGGGTTCCCTATGAATGCTCCCCAGCTCTGACATCCTGTGATTCTATCGTTCTGAAGGCCCTTTCAGCTCTGATAGTCTGGATATTAAGGGACTGATCTTCCACCATCACACACTGAGCCCCTGGCTTTTCTTCCTAAACAAATAACAGACCTATCTCACACAAATCTGCAGATCCTGGGGAGGCACTAAGGTTAGGGAGATCAATCAATCTGCAAATATTTACAGAGTGGTCACAGTATACACAGGCAAGTGATTGGAGAGACAAAGATGGACGAGCCACAGCTGCTACCCTGGATGGGAAAGAAAGAGGGGCTCATGGTCTAGTTGTCAAGAGAAAACTCAGACAACATGAGAAGTCAGATAACAAGAAAAGAGATGTCACAAGGTTATCTGTGTTCTGTGACCAATGTGTTACACACGCCTGGGGTGAAGACAGGGAGAGAGCCTGGTGGGCTAGGGTGAGCAGGGAAAGAGTTTCCTAAGGGAGCTAAGATTTAAGTTAGACCCTGAGAATGAATAGGACTTTAAAAATCTAAAAGATGGGGAGGAAGGAATTTTAGCTCGATGGATGAACAAAGGATAAGCAAAGAAGAAGAGATGGGAAATTACAAGGTATGGATAGTGGTAACATGGTAAAATTGAAGGGAGAAAACACTTCTAAAATCATTAGGCAAACCATGACAGTTAGATGGCTCAATGGATATAGAACACTGGGTCTGGAGACAGGAAGACCTGAGTTCAAATACTACCTCTTATATTTACTAGCTGTGTGACCTGGGAAAATCATTTCAGCTCTGTTTGCCTCAGCTTACTCATTTGTAAAATGGGGATCATCATAGCACCTACTTCCCAGGGTTATTGTATGGTTCAAATGAGATATTTATAAAGTAGCACTGTGTTTAGCACAAAGTTGTTGCTGGTCCTTCATTTTTGAAGAAAACCATGACATCAGGGAGGTGATGCCATGACCTGCATAAAAGGGAGGGGGATGCTGAGTCAGCAGTATCACTTTCTCTTCCAGAATCATCTGGGTCCAGTGGCCAGATATGAATCAGGATGACTAGAGAGGACTCTGGATGCTAGACAATCAGGGTCAAGTGACTTGCCCTAGTTCACACAGCTAAAATGTGTCAAGGATCTGAGGTCAAATTTGAACTCAGGTCCTTCTGACTTCAGGACTAGTGCTCTATCTAGTACCCCCCTGATATACACTTAACAAATGTTTGTTCTTTTCTCTTCCCTATTACTATCTGTGTGACTTTGGGCAAGTCATTTTGATTCAATTCAGCAAGCATTTATCACATGTCTGCTCTGTATCAAGCTCTGTGTAGAACTTTGGTATTCCAAGATAATGAGTCTTTGTCCATAGGGCCTTATAGGAGGGGCCTGGAGTCATGGCAGATCCAGGGGAGCAGCAGAGAATGATATGTGTACAATTAAGTGAATGAAGAATTTATACAAAATAAATTCGAAGTAATTTGGAATGAGATCAATAACAATGGTGGGGCAAGGGAAAGGAGGGAAACTTGGAAAAACCTCCTGTAGAAGGAAACCCTTGAGCTGACCCTTCAAGGAAGCTCAACATTCTAAGGGGTGAATTGGAGGAGGGAGAAAAACATTCCTGACATAGGGACTGCCTGGACCAAGGTATGGAGGTGGGAGATGGGCTGCCATATTTGAAATATCAAATAGCCCTGTTTGGCTGGCCATAGAGTATGTAAAGGGAGTAATAAATAGGAGGACTGGAGCTCCCTTATCTGTAAACTATGAGAGATTAGATGAAGTGATATCAAGATGAAGTGCTTTAGCATTCTGTGATTCTTTGTTTGCAGTGGAAGTTTAAGTGACTTTAAAGGAGAGGAGTGAGAAATAATAACGGAAGGGTGAATATTGTGAGAACCTTTGATGGCAGACATAAGAGTTTGGATTTTATCCTGTCAACAAGCAAAAGCAGGTTTTTGGTCAAGTTAAACTTCTAAGACAAATCTTTTTGTTGGGAAAATTTTAACAGACCCTAGAGTCAGAGGTCTGGGTGGTACAATGGATATAGTGCTCAGTCTAGAGTCAGGTGAGGAAGACCTAGATTCAAATCTGGCCTCAGATGCTTATGAGCTGTGTGATCCTGGGCAACTCACTCAACCCAGTTTGTCTCTTCTGCAAAATGAACTGGAGGAGGAAATGATAAAACACTTATATCTTTGCCAAGAAAATGCCAAATGGAGTCACAAAGATTTGGACATAACTGAAACAACTGAATAACAACAACCTTAGTCAAGTCATTAAATTTCCCTGGACCTCAGTTTCCTTTATTATAAGAGGGAATTGAGTTCCTTTTCCATTCCAGAGCTATGATCCTATGACCTCAACAGACAGCCAATAACTATTGCCTGAAATAAAACACACACATGGTTCTTGCCCTTCTTGCCCAAAGCATAGTTTCATCTGGGAATTTACTGCATACCAATAGCTCCCATTAATATAATACTTTAAAATATACAATATTCTTCACAGCACTTCTTGGGTTTAGATTCACAGAGATTATCACCCCCATTAACAGAAGTGGAAACTGAGTTTTAGAGAAAAATTACTTTCATATCATCTTACAGCTAAAAAGGGTCAAAACCTAAGAGAGCCTGACTTTCTATTGCAGACACAAAGTTATAATATGTTAGTAAAGGAAAAGTTTTGAGGTCTCCAGTGGATGGCCCAGAGAAATGTCCTTGATCACAAGCATTTGGCCTCCTCATCCTATTTTTTAGTGACAGAAATGAAAGTCAATAAAGGAAAGGAAAGAGAAGTGGGGTTCACTAAGAGGGCACACTGCTTCATCAATAAAAGGCCATGATAGATTAAATTTATTTCCTTTCTGGACAGAGTTAGTGGACTCTGTTATTTAGCATTAGGAGACTCTTATTGGCACCATATCCCTGAATATCAGCAATGCATTTGATGAAGTGATTCATGTTATTCTTGTGGCCAAAATGGAGAGGTAGGAGTTAGAAGAGGGTATAGTTAGGTGGATTTAGAAATGATTGAATAGTCAGACTGAAAAAGTAAACATGGATCAACATCAACATGGAGTGAGCTCTCTAATGGAGTGTCACAGAGTTCTATTGTTGGCCCTGAGTTGTAGAACATTTTTATCAGTGACTTGAAGGAAGGCAGTAGGGCAGTTAGGTAGAGCAATTGGTAGAGGGTTGGCATTGGAGTCTGTAGCCCTCATATTCCTGAGTTCAAATTTGACCTCAGACACTTACTAGCTGTGGTACTGGGCAAGTCATTGACCTTTGTTTGCCTCAGTTTCCTCATCTTTAAAATGCATTGAAGAAAATAACAAACCACTCCAGTATCTTTGCCAAGAAAATCCCAAGTGGGGTCACAAAGAGTCAGAAACATCTGAAATGACTGAACAACCACATAAAAACCCATCAAATCTATAGGTTGCACAAATCTAGGAGGTATCTATAGAATCAGAGAACTTCAGAATTTGAAGATGCTTTCCAACCATATGCTCCTCTCCATTCACCACCTTCTTTAATCCCTTATGACCTCTAATCCAGACTCTTGCAATAAGTTTTTTTATGGGTTTCACTGTTTATCTCTCCCCCCTTTCTAATACATCTTCCACAGAACTGCCATAATACTCCCTAAAGCACAGATTTGACCATATCACTCCCCAGCTCAAGGATCTGTACTGATTCCTTATTGCCTCTGCAACATAATACAAACTTCTCAGTTTGACATTTCAATCCTTTCATAATGTAGTTCTAACCCACTCTTATTTCATGTCAATCAATCATCACATGCTATTAGGTTTCAGTTAAACTAGCCTATTTTCTGTTCCTCAAACTCAGTCTTTCTTCACCCTTTACACATTATTTCCTATACCTAGAATTCACTCTCCCCATATCCTAACATCCCTTAGTTTCCTTCAAAGATCAACTCAGATATTATATCCTACAACAATGATAATAGCAATAATAACAGCTAATATTAATATAGTGCATACTACATACCTTTGATAATCACAGCAATCTTAGTATTACATTATATTCATTTTGCAGTTGAAGAAACTGAGAGAGACCAGAGTCATACTACTAGAATCTAAGGTCGCATTTGAACTCATCTTCTTGACTCTAAACCCAGAGCTTTATCTACTACACCATCTAGCTCCACAAAGAAAGCTTTTCATTATCCCTTTAGTTAGTAATGTTCTCTCCCTCTTCAAATTATCTTCTATTAACTTATCTGTGCAAGTGATATATTTTCCAATAGAGAATGGAAAAAGACAAACAGGTATGGGAGATTTGAGGTAAAAACAGGTGTGAGCATAAAAACAGATTTGGGAGGTTTGGGGGTACAAAAAGATTTGGGAGGTTTGGGAATACAAACAGATTTGGGAAGTTTTGTTTCATTTTACTTCCCATGGATCCCTACCTAGAAGCATTCTGCACAGAGCAAGTATTTAATAAACGCTTGTTGAAACTCTGAGGTACTACCTCACACTTAGAAGATTGACTAATATGACAGAAAAGGAAAATAATAAATGTTGGAAAAGATGTGGGAAAATTTGGAGGCTACTGCATTGTTGTGGAATTGTGAGGTGATCCAACCATTGTGGAGAGCAATTTGAAACTATGCCCAAAAAGCAATCAAACTGTGTATACTCTTTGATTCAGCAATATCACTACTAGATCTTTATTTCAAAAAGGTCATAAAAAAGTGGAAAGGACCTACATGTACAAAAATATTTATAGCAGCTTTTTTGTGATGGCAAAGAATTAAAAATTGAGAAGATTCCTAACAATTAGGAAATGGCTGAATAAATTGTGATATATGAATATAATGAAATAGTTCTATAAGAAATTATGAGCAAGCAGATTTCAGAAAAACCTCGAAATCTTACAGGAACTGAAGCTTAGTGAAGTATGTAGAGCATATTAACAGCAACATTGTGTGATGATCAACTATGACTGTCTTATCTCTTCTCAACAAATCAAAGACAATTCCAAAAGATTCATGATAGAAAATGTTACCTACATCCAGAGAAAGAACTGATGGAGTCTAAATGCAGAAGCATGCTATTTTCACTTTCTTAACTTTTTTCATGGTTTTTTCCCCTCTTGTTCTGTTTCTTCTTTCACTATATGACTAAGGGGGAAATGTGTTTTATATGTCTGAACATGCATAACCTATATCAGATGCTTGTCAACTTGGAAAGAGGAGAGGAAAAGATAAGAAAAGAGGGGAAAAAATTTGGAACTCAAAATCTTATTTAAAATGAATGTTGAAAATGTATTTGCATGTAATTAGAAAAAATAAAAATAAAATACTATTTCCCATTAAAAATGCTATTTACAATTTTAAAAATGCTTATTGGATTAAATTGAACCTGACCAAAGACTTTTCCCTCACAACTGAGGGAAAAGTTGTCCCTGACAACTGATCAGCTAATCTTTATTCAAAGAGTATTCCACCACCCTCAAGACCCCACTGTTGCCGTTTAGGATTACTCTTACTATTAAGAGGTTTTTCCTTATGTTGATTCTACATCTGTTTGAATCTGCTAACATATTGCCCATTAGAATAAAGATCCCCAGAAATCTTAAGTGGCAAGAATAATTACAATAGCCAGATTTAAATGCAATTCAATTCCATGAAATTTTATAGAGATAAATGTAAAGTTTTATATTTAGGTTCAAAAAATAATCTTCTTTGGGAATACAAGATGGGGAAAACAAGACTACAGAGTTGTTACCTTCAAAAGAGATGGTGTTTCAGAAATGTAAGCTCAATTAGAGACAGTAGAATGATGACATGGCAGCTGAAAAAACTAACGCTATCTTAAGCCTGCCTTAAGAAAAGTGTAGTCCCCAGAATAAAAGGAGTTTCTTCCAGAACTTATTGGAAGTTGTATATTCAGTTTCGGACACCACATTTTAGAAAGGAAATTGATAAACTGGAGTGCGTTCAGAGGAGAGCAAACAGATGGTGAGGAGACTGGAGGATATTATCCATTGATCATTTGAAGGAAATGAAAATGTAAAGGACCACATTGGTTTGTTTCCATATCGTTGAAAGGCTGCCATGGGGAAGAAAAGCTAGAATTGTTCTGTTTGATCCTAGGGGATGAGAAGTAGGAGCAATGTTGGGGGGGGGGGTTCCAGGAAGTTACAGAAAGATAGCTTGCAGTTTGATGAAAAAAATCTCCCTAAGGATCAACCAAAGTAGATTAGCTCTCCTTGGGTGGTATGAGTTCTCCATCCCTGGAAGTCTTTTAGAAGAAAGAGTGACTATTTTGTCATGGATGCTATTGATATCAGTAATAATCTCTGGGAGTTTGTGAATCTACATTTAAAATTCTTTCTACTCCTGCTTATCCTTCAAATCCTTATCTTCCATTTCATCTCCAATCAAAAAGTCCCCTATTTAGACAAAGTGGGCATGAGTAAAAAACTAGCTTCCCTTTTTTAGAGTCCAGAGAGCCAGCCTACTGAAGCCAAGTCCCCCACAAACCACCCGCCCCACCTCTATTTGACCATTACGTTTAGCAAGCACTGGGGACAGGGAGGTAGATCCCAGGCTGATGCCTGGGCCCAGTGCAGTCAATAAATTATTCAGTTTGCAAAATGTCATTATGTGTGAGTTTACTTAATTGAATAGAATAATTTATGGTAAAACCTGGAAAAAAAGATCAATGTGTATGGTAGTATAGAATGATTGAGTTTCAGAGAAGGCAATTGGATTTTTATCCCTCATTATAATAATGTTAAAGGGAAAGCATCAGCTTTGGTCAAAATCAATATTTGATGAGTGGCTGAAGCATGAATTTTAAGTCAAGGTAGCAGGGAGGTAGGAAGCCCCATCAATAATTGATGGCCTCTATCATCTCCACAAATAACTCTTTGGTTTAGGCACAAATGCCCACGACTTGGAGGTTCCTTGATAATCATAAAAGATCATTTAGTAACAAGTCTGTTTGGATTGTAAGGGGACATTATTGGACATGATTCATAACGTAATTACATGGCTGCTTCCCGGTAAATTTTCCACTGGAGACAGATAGTGGGAAGTTCTTCAGGTAGTTATGATTCTCTAAGTTGCCTGTTATTTGCTTGTTGTCTAAATTATCTTTCCAGAGGGAAGGAGGGAGAGAGAGACAGAGAGAGAAAGAGACAGAGACAGAGACAGAGACAGAGAGACACAAAGACAGACAGAGACAGAGAGACAAGACAGACAGGGTTTGTGTGTGTTTGTGTGTGTGTGTGTGTGTGTGTGTGTGTGTGTGAGAGAGAGAGAGAGAGAGAGAGAGAGAACCTGCCAGCTCTTTCCTTACTCTAGATATATATAAAGATGTTTACCTCTTTGGGGAAAATCTCCAAATCCTTAATATAGGTAGAAATGGGAGAAATGGGATCTCAAAACATGGGACAGAGCTGGAATGGATTTTAGAGTTCAACTAGTCCAACCATTGCATCATACAGGGCTGAAAACTGAGGCTTCAGCGAAGGTAACAGACTTGGCCAAGATCTCACAATTAATAAGCAGGAAAATAAGAATTTGGATACAGGTTTTTGATTCTAAATTCAATACTTTTTAATTATTTGGGTTCTATCTGCAACTATGGGAACAGAGAAATCCTTATCATAAAAGCAGGGCATAGATAAGCAGGATCACAAATATACATAGGCACATTTTTGCCTAAAACTCCCCTAAAACACATTAGAAATTCAATCTCAATCCATTGGTATTTCTTCTATCAAAAAAACATTGTACTTTGAAGCTAGAATTTGCCTTCACCTTATCTCCAAAAAGCAATCTCTATCTACCATAAGCAGACCCTTTGCTATCAGATGTTGCTTTCATCTTCAGAGAAAGCCATACTAGAGAAGTATGGACATCTTCATTTCAAGGGGCATTCCTGTGCCAGCCCACCCAGCATGGAGCTAGACTTACTAGCCCATTTCAAGGTTTTTGCATGGTCTGCCCACCTCTGTCCAGAATGTCCTCTCTCCTCATCTTTAGCTTAGAGAATCACTGATTTGGAGAGGTAGCAGGGAGGATACAGCCATTCTTAGACTTTTGGGTCCCAAAACTCCTTTCAATGAAATTATTGAGGATGACTCCAAAAGTTTTTGTTGCTGGGAGTTTTATCTATTCATATTCGCTATAATAGAATTAAAATGTCTCAGGATTATTGTGAAAATAGTTTTGACTTTGCAGATCTTCTGTAAGGGTCTCAGGGGCCTCAAGGAGTCCTTAGTCCACACTGTGAAAATTGCTGGGTGGTAGATGGAAAGCTGGTCTTAGAGTCAGAAAGACTTGGATACAAGCTTTGTCTCAGAACAATATGTATGCTCTAGAACCCTGGGAAAATGGTACCAAGTCTGTTGCCCCAGGCTCCCTAGGACTATAGGTTATTGAGTACAAGATGGACTCCATTGATAGGGGGAGGTTCCTATTGAGAAATCTTCAGTGGAAATTGACAGCCTAGTCAATATGTGTGTGTATTCATGTATATGATATGTGTGCAATATCTACATAGATGGATTGTATTGTATGTATTGACATGTGTGCATACACATATACTACATAAATTTATATTTCCTACTCATGTATATGTATGTGCATATACATGTGCACATATACACTAGGGGCAAACACACATTTGCACATGTGCACATAGGTGTTTGTGTCATCTGATATCTATATATTGCACAGATGCATATTTGTGTACTATGTGTGTTTAAGTATATACATATATCTATATGTGTTTCATACACACAAGGAAACTAGATGGTGCAGTGGATAGATGTTGGGCTTAGAGTCAGGATGATTCAACATCATGTGTTCAAATCCAACTTCAAACATTAACTGTGCCACTTGGTCAAGCCACTTAGCTCTGTTTACCTCATCTACAAAATAAGTTAAAGAAGAAAATGGTGAACCACTCTAGTATCTTTGCCCCAAATGGAGTCATGAAGAGTTTTACACAAATGAACAATAAAAATTATACACATGTATCTATATCTATCTCTATATTTATATTTGTGACAAATGTATGGATATGCATGCACATACATTTTATATATTTTATGCACTTACATGTATATAGGTAATTAAAGATATATATACACATATCCATGTGTATACAAGGATAAGTACACATTCACACAGCACACACCAACATCATATATGCAAATGTGTCTATAGATGTATATGTGCAGATATGTATCTAGACATGCATGCATGTACATGTATGTGTAAATATAGATCTGCACACATATGATTGTATATGGGTTATACAATTATTTCTAAATCTGTGTGTATAAATACACATACTCTTATATTCCTTAATTTTCTCTGTTCACATTCATCTCTTAACAATAGGCCTTTCCTGATTCTCCCCTCACACTATTAGTACCTGTTAAAATTGCTCCCTTTTATATAATTTGAATCTATTTTATAAATATTTCTTTGCTTATACAGCTAGGTACTAATTAGTGGGAATAATGATTTCTATGAACTAGTCACATTATTCGAATTCACACTGCATGTTTCCATTGGGTTGGAACCAATCACCATATTTTAAGTAATTATAACTTTACATCACACTCATTTGAAGACACACAAGAACTTCTAGGGGTTTATTATCCCCACTAATTGAAGCCTAATTGTTCTTGTTCATGGATGTGTTCACCCTCTCTGTAGAATGTAAACATCTTGAGGACAAGGAATTTTTCATTTATGTCTTTGTATCCCTAGCATCTATGATATAGTAACTGACTGATGAATGTTCACTGATTGATCAAGTACTTAAAGGAAAATTTGGATCTTACTATAAATTTGTGTAACCTGAGGCCTCAAAAGATCTCCAACCAAGCCACACAGTTAAATTCAACCATCAGAATCACCCTTGAGATTATAAAAACCATGACTTACCAATACCACACTCAGTCCCCAAAGTGATAAAAAAACAAAAAGGGAAAGGACCTAAATGTACAAAAATATATATAGTAGCTATTATGGTAGAGAAATGGAAATTGAAGGGATGCCCATCAATAAATGAATTAAGCAAATTATGGTATGTGATTATGATGGAATACTATTTTGCCATAAGAAATGATGAGTAGGATGCTCTTACAAAAACCTGGAAATAGATACATGAAGTGATGCAAAGTGAAATATATTGTATACAGATTAACAGAAATATTCTATTATGACCACCTGTGAATTATTTAGCTCTCTTCGGCAATACAATAATCCAAGACAACTCTGAAGAACTTATGATGAAAAATATCATCCATCCTCAAAGAAAGAATTGATGGTATCTGAATAAAGATTGAAACATGCTTGCTTTTAAACTTCCTTTATGTTTTTGAAGGATTTTTTGGTCTATATTTCACAAAATGACTATTATGGATATGTTTTCCATGACTTCACATTTATAACCTATTGCTTGTCTTCTCAATGGCAGGAAGAGGAAGGGAGAGAAATTGGAACTCATAGTACTAAAAATGAATGGCAAAAAACTGTGAGGAAAAATAAAATACTAAATAAACTAAAAATGTATCATAAAAAGCCCTTGATTCCATCTAAATATGTGACTATATCCTTTATATTGATCAGCTGACTAAATTCTCTGAGGCTCGGTTATGTTACCTATTAATACAGGGCACATAATCCACTAATATTCCATTGGGCTGTTATGAATAAAGTATCTTATCTAATCTTAAAGTACTAAAAATGGAAATTACTGTTGCTATTGCTGTTTTCTTCCTCTCATCTTTTTCAATGGAGTTCCAAAAGTCATTCAATCTCTGTCAGCCAGAGTCATCTCAACTGTAAAATGAGGATACTAGTACTACTTCCCCCAAGTTGTTGAGAGGATCAAATGAGGCACTATTTGTGAGTACTTAGCACCACGATGGCATAATAGGAGCTTATTAAATTATTATTTTCTTCCTTCCTAGTACAAATTTCTGTCCTATTATTTTCGTATACACCTACTGCATAAGTGGATGAATTAACTTTTGTGGTTGAAGAAAAGTAGACCCCTGCCCAGTCTAATAAGCTGGCATCCTGGGGAATGGGAGGCCAGAGGATTGGCCAACAATAGAAACCAACTTCATCTTTAGGGAGTCCTCTGGTGTCAGCCACTGAGAAAACCAGTCAAGAAGAAGCATGTAAACTCTTCAAGATTGAAGGCAGGACCAAATCCCACAGAAAAGAAACTTCTACCCTCTATGAACTAAGTGTGTGAGGATAACAAGATTAGACTCAGGGAATTTAAGTGACTTTTTAAAAGTTACATGGCAACAGTGTCTGAGCCAAAATTGTTACTAGAACACAATGGGCAAAGAGTAGGACCTGATTTGGGGTGTTGTGAGGCTCAAATGAGAAGACAAATGAATTTAAGTACTCTTCAAATCTTAAAAGGCTATTAAAAGTCAGTTGTCGTTGTTGTTATTCTTGTTACTGTTGTTGGTCTAAAGTCACCAGATTTTGAGTCTTGGCATGACTTCATTCCCTAAGCCTTCTATTGCCTTCTTCCTGAGATTCTGTAACATTTAAAGAGCAATACAGGGTTAAGTATTTAACAATCAGGCTCAAAAAATAAGTATATATACACACTTTTATATTTCATCTTCATTATTAAACACTTCCTTAAGTGTAGGAAATCAACAAAACAACAAATTAAACCCTGCTTTACAGCTATTGCTGATTTCTGAGATGTAAATGCTCAAACTGAAAATTTAACACTCTCTTGTTAGCCAATTGGACATGGCTAATCCAGCATATCCCCACACTAGATGTTCTAAATTCTCTTTTAGATTTAAATCTTTAAATTTATAAGACTGGTGCTGTAACAATTCAGAAGAGGGAGAAATTATTCCATTTGAACTTGATCAGAGTTGGAGCCAAGATGGTAGAATACAGGCAGCAACCCAGCTGAACTCTCCTAACATTCCCCTCCAAATAACTTTAAAATAACTCCTCAAATTGTGAAGCTTCAAAGTCAATAAATGGTCAAGATGGGACATTTTGTCACCAGGGTAGGCTCTGGCAGCAGTGGACCTTGGAAGCTACTATCGCAGTGGTCCCAGTAGCAGCTTCTGGAGCTCTCAGCCCAGAGCCAGTAAGGGGGATCAGACAATTGATCAGAAAGAGATTATAGAACACCATTGGCCAGCAATGGATGCAGTTAGTACTGATTGGCAACTCGATTGCCCATAAGCAGTTCTAGGAGAGTTTATGGTCCATCACAAAAAAGTAAGACTCCTGAACACAGTTCAACACAAAATGAAGCACTAATACGTGTGGTTGTAGGAGAACAAGGGACCTGGTCACAGTTTCAGATTCAAAAGGAATGCTATCACTTGCAACTACAGAGAATTTTCTGAGTAAAGATCCCAACCCAGAACAGAAGAACAGTGATCATACCTCTCGCAGGATGACATCTCTTTGGAAGCACCAAAAACTTGATAACAACCCCCCCCCACACACACACACACACATACACGCTATCTCTAAAAATAGCATCATGAAAAAAACTTGAAGCTTGGAACAGTGTTTCCTCACCCTCAGGTGAGCAGAATCCAACTTTATCATAAAAGTTTAAAGTCAAGAAAAGGCTAGAGAAATGGACAAACAGCAACAACAACAAAAAAGCAACTCTTTAAGCTACCAACTGTGGCAGGGAAAATGAAGACACAAACTCAGAAGGCAATAACAATGTACAAACACCTGCAGCCAAAACTTAAAAAGTAAAATGCTAATTGGAGCCAAGTCCAACAAGAATTATAGGAAGAGTTAAAGAAAAGGTGAGTGGCAGTGGAAAATAGGAAAAGAAATGAGAGTGATGCAAGAAAAATATGAAAAAAGATTTAACAGCCTGGTTGTTCATCCTTTGTTTTCAAAAAGGATCAATGACACATCATGGGTGATGTCTTGACTTGCATGTAAATTGGATTTAAGTGAGGCAGAGTTGCACAAAATTGTAAGTCTCACTCTGTCTTCTAGAGTCATCAAAATACAGTGGCAGGACAAAAGTCATGATGACTAGCAATGACCCAGGATGCATCTTCAAAGTCTGATCAAGCTCTTGAGTGCTCCAAATACTGCCTACTTCAATCTTCTTCATGACTATTGGAACAGATTATTCTTATGCATCCATTCTGTTGGGAAAAGTCTTTACATGCTTGGAATAGACATTCTCCTAATTCACCAACAGGTTTGAGACCCTTCAGTTCATCATAATATGGTTTAGCTCATCTACCAAGACATTTTTACCAAGGTGTGTTTGCTACGCATGCTGCAGGTTCTTGGAGCCACAGGTGAGAGTTAGGTAATAGGTGGATACCAAAAATGGATAAATAGTCCTGAAAAGGGTTCAGCAAACTTCAAAAACCAGAGGTGCTAGTCCTCCCTGAATGTCCTATTACCAACAGTTTTGTAAAAGAGAGACAAAAGCATACCATTTTAAGTAATGAAGAACTTTGGTTAAGAGACTCTGGAAGACATATCAGGATTACAACCAAGAATAATCCACCTAACAAAACCAAATATAATCCTTCAGAGGAAAAATAGGTATTTATTGAAATAGAGAACTTTCAAGTATTCCTGACAAAAAATCCAGAACTGAATAGAAAATTTGACATTCAAATGCAAGGTTCAGAGAAGCAAAATAAGTTAAATGCTGAAAGAAAAACATACTGAAGAAAAATAACACTTTAAAAAATGGAATTGCCTAACAGTAAAATAGGCACAAAAATTCACTGAAGAAGTATTGGTCAAAATGAAAAAAAAAGAGAGAAAGAAAAGATCACTGAAGAAAATAATTCCTTAAAAATTAGAGTTAGGCTGCTGGAAGCTAATGGCCTCATGAGACATCAAGAAACAATAAATAAAGTCAAAAGAATGAAAAAATATGAAATCTTTCATTGAAAAATAATTATCCTGAAAAACAGAAAATAGATTAAGAAGAGTTAGTTTTAGAATTATTTGATTATCAAAAAAGGTATGATCAAAAAAAGAATCTAGACATCATATTTAAATAAATTATTAAGGAAAACAGTCCTGATATCTTAGATCCAGAGAGTAAAATAGAAATGGAAAAAATATACTGATCACCTCCTGAAAGAAATACCAAAATGAAAACTCCCAGGAACATTATAGCCAAAATTCAGAGTTCCCAAGTCATGGAGAAGATACTTCAAGCAGCCAGAAAGAAACAATTTAAATACCACAGAATCCCATTCAGGATCATACAAGATTTAGCGGCTTCTATTTAAAAGTAATGGAGAGTTTGGGATAAGATATTGCAGAAGGCAAATCAGTTAGAATTACAACCAAGAATAATCTACCTAGCAAAACTGAAAATAATTCTTCAGGGGGAAAATATATATTTAATGAAATGGAGGGCTTTCAAGCACTCATGATGAAAAGTTCAGAACTGAATTAAAAATCTGACATTCAAAAGAAATGTTCAAAGAAACATAAAAAGGTAAATATGAAAGAGAAATCATGAGGGAATCAATAAAGTAAAACTGTTTACATTCCCATAGGGGAAGATGATTCATGCAACTCCTAAGAATGTTTATTTGGGCAATTAAAAGAAATTTGCATAAACAGAAGGCATGGCTACAAATCTCAGAAAAAAATAAGGGATGAGAAAGAGGGATGCACTGGGAGAAGGAGAAGGGAAAGCAGTATGAAAGGAAATACACCTAACAACTATAAATGTGAATGGGATGAGCTCACCTATAAAATGAAAGCATATAGCTATATGGATCAGAAACCAGAATCCAACAATATGTTGTTTACAAGAGACACTCTTGAAACAGAAAGATCAATACAGAGTTAAAATGAAGAACTAGAGAAGAATTTAATATGTTTCAGTTGAAATAAAAAAGGCAGGGGGAGCAATCATGATCTCAGAGAAAGCAAAAGCAGGTTAACTACATTTTACAAAAAAAAAAAAACTACTATGGTACTGCAGACCATAAAGGTCCATGAAATCATTTGGTCTGGAACTGCCATGGCAACCACAGTTGGACCTTGAAATTCAATAAATCTAAGAGTGTTTTAGGGGTGAATTAATTAAATATTTAAAAGATGATAATTTTATATGACCCTCAAATTATGTTATAAATATCCAAATGACCTGTCAGAAAAATGATTTCCTCACCCCTGCTAGAGATAATGAAATAATATTAAAATATATTGGAAGTTTCTCTGAGAAAGGCTTCATTAAGAAGAGAATATGAGTTAAATTTATATAAAAAAATAAGAGCCATTCGCCAATTATAAATGTTCAAAGAGTATAAGCAGGCAGATTTCAGAAGAAGAAAAAATCCAAGCTATATGGATTATATGAGTTATATAAAAATTACTCTAAGTCACTAATTATTAGAGAAATTAAAATAACTCTGAGTTATCACCTCATGCCTATCAGAACAGACAAATGGTGAAGGGGATAAGGGAAAGTAGATAAACTAATGAACTCTTGGTGGAATAATAAATTGGTCCAACTATTCTGGAGAACAATTAGGGACTTTGCCCAAAGATTATAAAAAACTGTACTTACCCTTTGACCCAGCAATATCAATACTAGGTCTGCAGCCCAAAGAGATCAAAGGAAAAGGTCCTATATGTACAAAAATTATTATAGCATCTCTTTGTCCTTGCAAAGAATTGGAAATTAAGGAGATGCTAATCAATTGGGGATTGACTAAACAAGTTGTGACACATGAATGTGTTGGAGTACTACTTTGCTGCAAGAAATGATGAGCATGATGCTTTCTGAAAAACATGGCAAGACCTGTATGAATTGATGCAATGTGAAGTGAGCAAAATCAAGAGAACATTGTATCCAGCAACAAGATTATAACTATGATCAACTGTGAAAGACTTAGCTACTTTGATCAATACAATGATCCAAAGACAATTCCAAAAGTCTCATGATGAAAAAAATGATATCCAACTCCAGGGAGGAAACTGATGAACTCTGGATGAAAACTGAAGAATAATTTTCTAAGTTTTTTGCTTTTTATAATATGACTAAAATGGAAATATATTTTACATGATTTCACATATTTGACAGCATATTGCTTGCCTACTTAATGGGTAGGGGAGGTACTGGAAGGAGAGAGAGAGAATTTGAAAGTCAAAATTTAAAAAGAAAATGACTAAAAGTAAATAAATAAGGGCAGCTAGGATGATGCAGTGAATAGAGCAACTGGCCCTAAAGTTAAGAAAACCTGAGTTCAAATTCAGCTGCACACTTGATACTAGTTGTTTGACCCTGGGCAAGTCACTTTACCCCAATTGTCTCCCCCCAAACTATATATATAATGTATAATATATAATGTATATAGAGAGATAAATACATTTTTAAAATATAATCTTGACCCTCCATTACAGTAAGAATCCCTTACAATTTGCAGACTGGTATAAAAGGTAAATTGGATTAATATCCAGGGAATTTAAATTATTTAGAGACAGATTTTCAGGTTATTAGGTCAATTATTTATGAAAGATAATCCCCATCTGTGATTTACCTGATCTAGAGAATACCTAATAAGGGAAATCTTTCTACCAATAGAGAACAGCAGGTACTCTGCAACTTTGAGTCTGAGAGTATCCCAAAAACTGAGAGGTAGGCTGACTTGCTCAGGGTTACACTACAATAGATCTCAGGAGAAGGACTTGAACTCAGGTCCTCCTAACTTAGAGGCCTGCACTCTCTCTACATTAGGCTTTTACAGAGTGAGACAAGAGCTGCACAGAATGAGAAGGTATGTTTGGGTTGCCTCTTACACACCTGAAGGGAGTGCCCATAGAGATATCAATGAGATCACAACTCCACTGAAGTCTCAAAGCAAGTATAATCTCGTTTAATCCTTACAACATTCCTGGGAGACAGGTAGAGCTGTGATTACCTTACTCTACCAGGTAGAGTAGTGATGATTACCTTAATTTTAAAGATGAGGCAAATGAGAGCCCAGTGAGAAGGGAAGTGATTTAAAATCATAAATCATTCAATTTAAACCTGACATGTCCAAAACAGAATTCATTATCCTTTCCCCAAAACCTGCTCCTCTTCTGAATTTTCCTAAATTTCTTGAGAGAACTACCTCAAATCATTTGCCCCTATTTACAGCCCGAGTGTCATCTTCCAACTCCTGACTCCACCTCGCTGCCCAGATCCAATCTGAGGATAATCTATGACCAAACCAAAGAAGGTTGTTTCTACCTTCTCATTTCTCATGTATGATTTCTTCTCCACTCACACAGACATCATTATAATTGAAGTCATCATCACCTCTCACCTAGACTGACTCCTAACTGATCTCCATGCCTTGGATCTCTCCCTACTCAAATCTAACTTCCACACAGTTGGAAAATGCAGAGGTCCTATGTCTCTTTCCTAAGCAATGAATTCTAATGAATCTCTATTTTTTAGGATTTTTTTTAAAGACTGGTTCTTCCTTTTTTGCCCAGTTTGGAAATGAAGCCTACTCTCAATAATTATGAGAATGAGTTGTTTAATCTCCTTTGTTTGTCCACCTAGGCTGACTCACCTCTCCTTAGATAACCTGATGGCCCCTAGCTCTCAGGATTTTCATCACCATTGAAAAACTGCCTTCATTCTAATCAAAGCCATGTGATTGATATTCTCCAAAGCAGACTTTCTCTATCTCTGGCTTTCCTTCTCAACTTCTTCTTACTCTTACTCTTCCTTTCTCTCTTCCTCTTCCTCTTCCTTTTCCTCTTCCTACCAATGGAACTCAGATTCTGCCTCTTATCATTCCTGGAAATTTACAGACAGGCCATTTCCCACTTCCTAAGGCCAGCTCTCTTTTATGTTGTATTTCCTTTTAGAATGTAAGCTTCTTGAGGATAGGGTCTGTCTTTCTTCTTTACTTCTATTTGTATCACAACCACTTCTCACATATTGTGCTGAGCAAAGTGTAAGCACTTAATGCTTATTCATTCATACATTTATTTAATATCTCAATAAAGACTGAAAAGATAAAATATTTTTTCAATTATGATAAAAAAACTTGAAACTTTAACACTACAGGTGAGATAAGAGATCATAAACTAAACCTCCTCTTTTGGAAGAGGACACTAATCAGCAGAGAGGGAAAGTGATTCATCCAAGGTCATACAGCAAGTCTGTAACTGAAACAGAATAAGGAGAGAGGGTCCTTGACTCCTGGTCCTGGGTTTTTCTTATTACCCATGCCGCCTCTCTTATTAGAAAATCTGTTGCCTGTCTTACCTGGACCTTTATTTGTTCTGACCAACCCTTAGGTCTGATATTTTTTCTCCTCCCCTTTACAGGTCACTTTCTATGGGGAAAGAACCACAATCTCACCCACCCCTCTTTTGACAGCTCCACCATCATGAAAAGGAAACCTTGAAACTGCTGCCCCCCCCTTCAAGAACAATGGCAGGTTTCACCTCCAGCCATCCTGAATGCAAAACAGGACCCCTGATTGACAGCCAGATTAATTTTTAATACTGGCCTTAGCTCCCACACCAGGCATTGTGATTATGATACAGCATGCAGCAAAGGCACTTGTCAGTCAAGCAAACGACCAGGATGGAAATCTGGGTCTGTCGTTGTGGCCAAGGGGCAGTTCACTAATACAGTAGGTCTACTCACAACCCCTTTAAGGATTAAAAGAAAGGGGGAAAATTTAGTCCTGCAGAGAAGAGAAAATTTATGTAACCACAATCAGGAAAGTATTGTAGATGATGTGGGGTGGGAGATCAGCCACTACTACCAAGAACCCTATCTAGGGCACCAGCCTCTTTTCCTTTCTGAAGGTGCCCCTAGGCAACAGAGAGATAAAAGAAGGAAAAGTACAGGTCCCAGGTTGTTATGCCCCAAATTGCTTTTTTTTTTTATATTGAAGCTGCAAATCTTAGTATTTATAGGAGGAAAAACAAGAGAGCCAAATGAGACCTCTTCTTGGAAAAGAAGTGTGGATCTGGAATACTATATACCTTTCTACTGTGTGACCCTCTGGGAAAAATTTTTTATATTAGACTATGAGGCAAATTGCCTGAGGTCTTGTCCCTAGAGATAGTCTAAGGACCAGGTCATCAGGTGAATGGAAATTGCTTCCTTAACACCTTCTGAAGTCTTCCCTATTCTTTTCAGAATGCCCAGGTCAGAAATCTTGAAATTCTGTCAATTAGCATTTATGAGACCTTGACATTTGTGATACTATGTTTCTGGTTATGAGTGGTAGAGTCTGTCTTGATCTTATGATTATTACATGGTAATTTTAAGTGCATTTATATTCTCCCTCAGTTCAGAATTTTAATCAAATGTTAACAACTACTTCCATCATTATTCAAGGGCCCTCTATGATTAAAGTAAAAGAACAAGAGTGTGGGATTGGTAGCAGAGTTGGGAAGCCTGGGTTCTAGCTGGAACTCTGTCATCAACTAAAAGACTACTTAGAAGGGACATAAATTTTGTTTTCAACTGTCATGTGGAGAAGGGGAATAGACTTGTTTTATTCATCCCCAGAGGGCAAAGTTATAAAGAGGTAAATTTAAACTTGATGTAAAGAAAAACTTCCTAGCAATTAATAATAAAGAGATTAAGAAAATCATTAAGAAATGTTTTTCAGGGGCAGCTAGGTAGTGCATTGGATAGAGCACCGGCCCTGGAGTCAGGAGTACCTGAGTTCAAATCCAGCCTCAATTACTTAATAATTACCTAGCTGTGTGGCCTTGGACAAGCCACCGAACCCCATTTGCCTTGAAAAATCCTAAAAATAATGTTTTTCAGACTTCCAGTAAAGATGGCAATGTGAAATGTTGAAGAGGAACCTGACCTTTTCACGTTCGCTCTAGGAAATATATTTTAAAGGGCATCAGAAAGAGTAATGATCAGAAACCTAAAGGAAAACAGAATTAAGCTCTTCCATACAGACCAGGACTGCTCAAGAAGTTACAAATGGAACCTGTAGGCACTTTGGAGAGGATTCAAGACTGGATAGACAGAAACCAGCCAAAACTTGGATAACTAATCTGAACCTTGCAGAATTTGAGTAGGAAAAGGTTGGTATGAGCTTATAGGACTAGAAGTTTATGGGATTCATAACGGAGGGATGCTCCAGAACAGGGGACCACTTTTTGCACAAACAAAATCAATGCAACCAAAATTACAAGGAAAACAGGAAAGTGGGAAGAAAAATTTTTACAAGTTCTGGCATATGATTGCAATGGAACCATGCTGTAAGAAATGACAAGCAAAATGGTTTCAGAAAAAGCTGGAAAAGTTTATAAGAACTGATGCAATGTGAAGTGAGCAAAACAAGAAGAAAATTGCACATAGTTACAGCAATATTATAACAGTATTTAATTGTAAAGGACTTAGCTACTGTAATTAATATAATTATCCACAACAATTCCAAAAATCTCATGATGAAAAATTCTATCCTCCCTATGCCCAAAGTGCTATAAAACTACTCATGACTTAGATCCAGTAATACCATAATTGGTGTTTCCCAAAGAGATCATAAAAAGGGGGAAAGACTTGCTTGCACAAAAATATTTAAAGCAGCATTTTTGGGGTGACAAAGAATTGGAAAATGAGGGGAAGTCCAAAAACTGAGGAAAAGCTGAACAAGCTGTAATATATGATTGTAATGGAATGTTGTTGTTCTATAAGAAATAATGATCAGGCAAATTTCAGGAAAAAAACCATGAAAGATATACATGAATGATGCTGAGTGAATTAAGCAGAACCAGGAAAACATTGTTCACAGTAACGGGAACATTGTGTGGTGATCAATCGTGATATTCTTAGTTCTCAGCAATATAGCAATTAAAGACAATTCTAAAAGACTTGTGATGGAAAATGCCATCCACATCCAGAGAAAGAACTATGGAGTCTGAATGCAGATCAAAGCATTCTATTTTCACTTTTTTAATGTGTGTTATTTGTTTTTTGTTTTGTTTGGCTTTTCCCTTTTGTTCTGATTCTTCTTTCACAGCATAACTAATATGGAAATATGTGTAACATGTTTGTGCATACATGACCTATATAAGATTACTTGTTATCTTAGGGAGGGAAGAGTTGTGTGGTTGACAGAAAATTTTACAAAAATGAATGTTGAAAGCTATCTTTACATATAATCAGAAAAATAAATAAATAGACAAACAAACAAACAAATAAATAAATAAACAAGTAAATAAATGAATGAATAGATAGATAGATAGATAAATAAATAAACAAACAAACAAACAAATAAATAAATAAGTGAGAGATCTAGCCTTAGGAATCCCCAACAAAATGCTATCTACCTCTAAAGAGATAAAACTCTGAATGCCAGTTGAAACTCTTTTTCACTTTATTTTTCTTGGTTTTTTTATGCAACATTGTTAATATGGAACTATATTTTGTATTATATTTTTTACCTTAATAGGTGAAAGGATGGCTGAAAGGAGAGAGAATTTAGAAATGAAAAGAAAAAAAGGGTCATTAAACCATATATATATATATAAAGATCCCTGAAATTCACCTATTAACTTAGAAAACTACATATTAACATTATCCAAGTTTTATGTATTTTTTGAAATTTTGTTAAATATTTCCCAGTTATATTTTAAGCTGGTTCAGGCTGAACCAGAACCCAATCTTACCTCTTAGGGCCAAAACCTCAGGTTTCTCTGTGAGGAGAGTCACTAAGTACCCAGAGGAAAACAAAAATAAATTCAGAAAGGTCAAACAAGCAAAAGTAAAGTTAAACTATTTAAAAAAAAAAACAAGCTAACAAATAGGGATTCATAGTTTTATATATAATTCTCTTTTTTTCTGTAGATATTTGTCAAATTGAAAATTAAAAGCTAATTTAAAATGAAAAATAACAAATGACTCTTCATTATCCAAAAGAGGGATGATCTATTCTAGGGGCAGTGGGTTTTGCATCACTAGGAAATATTTTAAGTAAAGACTAAATGACGACTTGTCAGGTATTTGTAGGAATTTTTGTTCTTATAAGGACTGGATTTGCTTCTAATCCTGAGAGTCCCCAATTCCATGAACATTTTACTTTGATATCATCTCATTATGTATGTGACTGCTACCTGCCCCTGGTGATCCATCTGGAGTTTACAATCCTGTACAACCCCTCCCCACCCAGATCATTCACAATTAAATTGCTATTTAGCTAGACATCTTCCACCCTATATAGGTAATTCTTTGTATTCAAGTATATCAGTTTACATGAATCCTTATTAAATTTCACTTTATTTGATTTTGACCATCTTTCTAATCTGTCAAGATCATTTTAGATCTTGACTCTTCTTCTAGTCTTTCCCAATTCCTCTTAATTCTAGTATCTTTCCTCTATTAATTATTTACTATTTGTCCTGTTTTGATTGTTTAAACATGTTTGTTTACTTGTTTCCCATTAGGTTGTGAGTTCCCTGAAGGGCTGTTCAGTCATGTTTGACTCTTCATGACCCTATTTAGAGTTTTCTTGTCAAAGATACTTAAGTAGTTTTTCAGTTCACTTTACAGAAGAGGAAACTGAGGCACATACAATATTAAGTGACTTTCCCAGGGTCACACAGCTAGTAAGTGTCTAAGGCTGGATTTGATTCCCAGCCCAGTGTCCTATGCACTATGGTGTCACTTAGCCACCCAATTTAAGGATAGGGACCACCTATTGCCTCTTCATGTCCCTCAGCTCTTTTAAGTGCTTAGCACATAGAAGACACTTAAAATGTTTATTGACTGAATGATTCTTAGCTGACAAGTTAGCAAATCCTTGTGCAATGTCCAAATTTGATAAACTCTCTATGCTTTTATCCAAGACAGTGTTAAAAATGTGAACATATCCTGGGCTCTTCCCCATTATTTAAACACTCTGAACCTTGTTTTTTTGAACTATAAGGAATAATAATACTTCTACTACCTGCCTCAGTGACCTGAGGGGAAAAAAAGGATCTTTTCAAACTTCAACTGCTATATGAATAATGACAGTTATTATTGGTTAATATGAATTTGTTTCTCTCCATTAGATTATGGCTTCCATTAGAGCAGGGACCATGTTTTATCTAACCTTTGAATTTCCATTCACTCCACAAGAGAATTCTCTATGGGTAGGAGATGTTCAATAAATATATAGGAAATGAAATTCTAAGCACAGGATACCTGAGTAGAGGAGATATTTCAAAGTCAGGAGAATCCACCCAAAGACTCTTATATTTCAACAGAGGCAGCCAGTGTTCAGCACATATATATACATCCAACTGGCCTAGACCCCTATTAAGGAGAGTTTACGCACACTGTAGATTATAGGAAGGATATTAACATAGATTAAGTTTGAAAAATTAGATTAGGCCTGGTCTATGAAGAACTTAGAATGAAATCAGGAGTTTGTATTTGATGCTGAGTTAAAAAAAGGAAAACTTGGGTTTACTCAAGCAAAGTAACATAGACCTATACTTGAGGAAATTCAATTTTGTCTGAAGGATGGACTGGAGACAGGAGAGATTTGAGACAGGGAAAATATTTAGGAGTCTGCACTATTCCAGAAATGTGGAGAGTGTCCAAATTAGAGTAGAATCTGTATGATGGGAAAGGGAAAAGTGAAAAATAACAAAATTTTGCAACAAATGCATATATGAGGAGAGGAAGAATGTGCAGCCCATGATGATATCATCTTCGGCAGTACCATCATCATCATCATCATCTAGTTATAATGTCAATATGGTGAACCAGAGCTACTGGAACAATGATAGTATCCTTTAATGTAAATAACAGTTTTGGCCACAAACCTTGTGGGTATTTCCCTCTCAGACTGATTTTTTATTTTTTTGGAGGGGGGAGCCTAGGTAAAGGAAGTCATTCTTTGTCTCATCTTTTTCTTACTTATCCTAGATCACTGAATAGGTAATGCTTCAGTCAAACTGAGACCTATTAAAGATCCTAGATTAAAAAGAGCAACATCTCTCACAGTATCCAGGGTCATCTCTAGTCATACTGATCCATATCTGATCCTTGGACTCAGATAGTTCCAGAAGAGAAAGTAAAGTTGGTGACTTTGTACCTTCACTTAAATCTAATTCATAGTCATCGTCTTCCTGACGTCATGGTCCTCTTCAAGGACAAAGATCAACCAGCAACAATAATAATATAGTACCCTTAATAGAAATAAAGAAGTTTGAAAGAAAGGAAGGTTTTATGGGGGAAAATAATTAGTTCTGTTTTGAATTTGTTGAGCCCAGTAGGATATCCAATTTAAAACATCCAATATTCAGGGTAAGATGGGTGACCTCTAAGGATTATATAATCCATTTTGGAGTGCAGTGGGCTCAAGCATTGGGGCAAATATAATAAGAGAAAATTCAGTAGAGATATATGTATATTTTTGCCCTTGGGATGAGCTTCCCAAATAGGTTATGGAAGACATGTTAGATAATAGTTGTTCCAAAAAAGAAAACCAGTGTTTTTTAATGTATCACAAATCCAATATGAGTCAGCAATGTGCTATGGTAATCAGAAAGCTAGTGTGACCTTGGACTACATTAAGAGAAGCATAGATAGTTTCCAGAATGAAGAGAAGATAATCTCTCTGTATTATGTCCTAGTCAGAACACTTCTAGAGCATGTGCTCAATTCTAGGCCCTGGATTTTAGAAAGAATACTACTCATCAGGAGAGAAGAAAATAAACCTTCCTTTCTTCCAAACTTCTTTATTTCTATTAAGGGTACTATATTATTATTGTTGCTGGTTGATCTTTGTCCTTGAAGAGGACCATGACGTCAGGAAGACGATGACTATGAAT
Organism: Macrotis lagotis; assembly: GCF_037893015.1. NCBI lineage: Eukaryota > Metazoa > Chordata > Mammalia > Peramelemorphia > Peramelidae > Macrotis > Macrotis lagotis. The sequence goes on along the minus strand of NC_133658.1, from coordinate 432,836,763 downwards.
TAGATTTAAGTGAAGGTACAAAAGTTGTTCAAGAGCAAGTGATATGGAGAAAATTCTTGAGTCCATATCATATAAGAAGAGACTGAAGGAACTTTAACCTGCAAAAGAAAAGTATGTGGGGTGAGTGTGGGACAAAGGAGTGGGAAGAATAGACATGATGCCCATCTTAAGGTTTTTGAAGAACTATCCTGGAAGAAGCATTATTATTATTCTGCTAAACCCAAGAAAGCTAGGTTTCCTACATGATTCACTATGTGTCCTGACATTGCAGGGCCCCTGATGCCATTGCTCTCCTGGTACATGCTCCAGATGGTTGTCTTGAATGGATCCCCTGTAAGCACTTCTGGACTCATCTTTTCTGCCTATCTCAAGTCCAGTCTGATGGGGTATGATCACTAGAACCTCTCGCTCTTAAGCACACACCTCTCATAGCTATTGCATCCAGTCTACCAAAGCAATACAGGGATGAGATCAAGTCTTTTCTTTTTGACCCCTAGGAATAGATCAGAGATCAAAGTCTTCTCTTTTAGACTGGGTAGGGATAAGGACTAGACCTAGGATATGGTTATTCTTAGATGAGGAAATTCTCTGCAATGTATAGTCTTTTTTTTAATTTATTTTTATTCTCATTTTATACAAATGCTTTTTTACATTAATAAAATATTCTTGTTTACAAGTAAACAAAATACCTCTCCCCCCATGAATATAGATAGACTTGCTTGGGTGAAAAAAGTAAAGGGGAGAGAAAAAAACTAAAATTAAAAAAATAATAGTAATAATTGTAGGTATGGCCAGGTGGCTCAATGGACGAAGCACCAGCCCTGGAGCCACGAGCACCCGAGTCCATATCCAGCCTCATAAACTCAATAATCACCCAGCCATGTGACATGCAAGCCACCCAATCCCCACTGCTCTGCAAAAACCAAAAAGAAGAAGAAAAAAAGACCCAAAATAAAATAAAATAGTAATAATAGTAGGGGTGGCTGGGTGGCAGAAAGAGCATAGGCCCTTGAGCCAGGAGCACCTGGGTATGAATCTGGCCCCAGACACCCAAAGATCACCCTGCTATGTGGCCCCAGGCAGGCCACCCAGCCCCACTTGCCCTGCACCCTCTCCCAAATAATAATAACAAAAAATGTGCTTCAGTCTTTGTTCCAACACCAACAACTCTGTCATGGGTGGATCATATTCTTTATAAGTCCATCACAAAAGTTACTTCCATATTTTTCCAACATTGCCACTGGCTGATCGCAACTCCCTCCTTTCTTATTTCTCCACTGCCATGTACTATATTTTCTCTCTCCTTTCACTCTAACTCTGCTGTAGGGTCGCTGAGTGGCACAGCAGACAGATCCCTGGTCCTGGGGCCAAAAAAGCCCTGAGCCCCCATACCACCCCTTAGGCCCAGAATCCACCTGGCCCTATGGTCCTGGGCAGGCCATCCAATCCCAGCCCCTTGCAAGAAGTAAAAAAGAAAATGTGTTATATCTGACCACTCTCCCCCCATGGTCCATCCTCTCCTCCTTTATTCACATCCCCACCCCTTCCCCCTGTCTCCCCTCCTTCTTACTCCAGATGTCTATACCCCATTGAGTATATTTGCTGTTTCCTCTCCTAGCCATCTTTGATGAGAGCAAAGGTTCCCTCATTCCCCCTTGCCTCCTCACTTCCATATCATTGCAATAGCTCATTGTAATAAAAAAAATCTTATGTGAAATATCTTGGACTATTCCCCCTCTCCTTTTTCTTTCTCCCATTCCATTTCCCTTTTTTTCCTATTGACTCCATTTTTACACCATATTTTATCTTTGAATTCAGCTTTCTCCTGTGCTCCAACTATAAAAGCTCCCTCTACCTGCTCTATTAACTGAGAAGGTTCATATGAGCATTATCAGTGTCATTTTTCTATGCAGGAATACATGGAGTTCATGCTCATTAAGTCCCTCATATTTCCCCTTCTCCTCCAATCATGTTTCACCTGAGTCCTGTATCTGAAGATCAAACCTTCTGTTCAGCTCTGGCCATTCCAAAAGGAACATTTGAAATTCCCCTGGTTCATTGAAAGTCCATCTTTTTCCCTGGAAGAGGACATTCAGCCTTGCTGGGTAGTTCATTCTTGGCTGCATTCTAAGCTCTTTTGCCTTCCGGTATATTGTATTCCAAGCCCTATGAGCTTCCAATGTAGTTGCTGCTAAGTCCTGTGTGATCCTGACTGCAGCTCCATGATATTTGGACCATGTCCTTCTCGCTGCTTATAATATTTTCTCTTTGACTTGGGAGTTCTGGAACTTGGCTATAATATTCCTGGGGGGGTTGTTTTTTGGGGATCTCTTTCTCAGGGGGATCAGTGGATTCTCTCCATTTCTATTTTGCCCTCTGCTTCTAGAATATCAGGGCAATTTTCCTGTAGTAATTCTTTGAAAATGGTGTCAAGGCTCTTTTCCTGATCATGACTTTCAGGCATTCCAATAATTTTTAAATTATCTTTCCTAAGTCTGTTTTCCATATCAGTTGTTTTTTTCAGTGAGATGTTTCACATTTTCTTCTAATTTTTCATTTTTTTGGTTTTGAAGTATTGATTCCTGATTTCTGGTAAATTCATCAATCTCCCTGAATTCTATTCTTTGTCTGAAGGATTTGTTCTCCTCAGAGAGTTTTCTTATCTCTTTTTCCATCTGGCCAATTCTGCTTTTTAAAGCATTCTTCTCCTCAATACCTTTTTGAACTGTTTTATCCATTTGACCTAAGCTGGTTTTTAGCATGCTATTTTCTTCAGCATTCTTTTGGATTTCCTTGACTAAGCTGCTGACTTCATTTTCATGTTTTTCCTGCATCTCTCTCCTTTCTTTTCCCAGTTTTTCTTCCAACTCCCTCATTTGATTTTCAAAGTCTTTTTTGAGCTCTGTCATAGCCTGAGCCCAATTTCTGTTTTTCTTGGAGTCTTTAGATGCAGGAGCTTGTGCTTCCTCATCTTCACGCTGAGTATTTTGATCCTTCTTGGGCTCATATGCAAAATATTTCTCAATGGTCTTCCTCTTGTTTCCTGGCTTGCTCATTTTCCCAGCCTAAGCCTGTTTTTGGGGGTGCTTCCTGAGCTTTTGGGACACTCCCACAAGGGTCTCAGTGTGTGAGGCTCTGTCCTCCCTCCTGGTCTGTGAATGACCATAAGCGCCCCCTCTGCCACGGGGCCAAGGTGGGGGGACCCTGTTGTTCTATGGGGGGGCCTAGACTGGGATCAGGATCTGAATGTGGTCCAAGCCCCAGAGTCCTGTTCCAGGGGCAGAGGACAGAGCTAGGCAGTTTCTCTCTCTTCACTCCCTTCCCTCTGCTCAATGGGCTCATGCCCTGGGGGCTCCTGCTTACCAGCTCCGCCTGCTTCTTTTTCCGGGTCTGGGCTGCCCAAAAGACCAAGGTGCTTGCTGTGTGCCCTGAGGGCTGGGCTCCACGTGCTCCCTCTGGCAGAGGTCCCCCGCTATTCCCCTACTTTGAGCCCAGTGCTCCCCAGGGTGCAGCTCAGGAGACTCCCCCGCTGCTGTGAGCCGCGGCTCCCAGCATCCTGGGGCTGCCTCCAGGAGACTGAAGTTCTTTGGCTCTGGCAGGCCACCCTTCTGGCAGCCCGCCCCTCCAACCCCGGGGAGCAGAGCCTTTCTGCTCTTTTCCAGGTTACCTTGAGTAGGAGAACTGCCTCACTGGGTCCCTTTGTGGGTTCTGGATCTCAAAAGTTTAGTTAGAGTCCTTAGCTTATGAGTTTTTATCAGAGAGCTCCTAAGACTGGATCCCTTCATGTAGCCATCTTGGCTCCGCCCCCAATGTATAGTCTTAAAGCATTGTCTTGAGTACTGCACCTTTCAATGACCTGCTCAGGGTGACACAAATACTGTGTATCAGAAGAAGGACTTGAATACAGGTCTTCCTAATTTTGAAACCAGCTTTATCCACAGTATGATCCTGACTATATCAAACCACTAATATTGGATTTTATGCTCCCCAAATTCTCTCTGGTTTTGCTCACAAATGATTTTGAACACCAAACCAAAAAAGTAAATTAAGGAAGCAACCACTCTTCCCCCAATCTTGCCCAGATTCTTGCTTTTATTTATGAAAAATTCTATTGTTTTGGTGTGTGTGTGTGTGTGTGTGTGTGTGTGTGTGTGTGTGTGTGTCCCACTCTCCCTACAGAATATAAATAAGTAATTGGAATCTAAAGGGAGAATGATATTGCAAAAAGAATATCCTAGAAGAGTGCTTTGAAAAATCTAAGGAAGAAGTATGACTTTCAGCTTGAAGCTAGTGAATGGGAAGGCTTCAAGGATGAAGCAGTAACTCAGTAGGTCTTTGGAGGAAGAGAGGGACCTAGGTAGGGAAGAATGCAGTGATGTAGGCATGGGAGATAGTTGTTTTTTTAAGGCACAGAGATCTAAGAATACAGGATGAGAAAAAATATAAAAAGTCTATTATGTTTCATAGTACTGAGTAGGTGAAAGACATTCTCACCTTGGCTAGAGGAAGAGGAAAAGTGGTTATTGACCATCACCATCATTAACTCTTACTTCTATCCCACCCCTATCACTATACCCCTTCAGTGCTTGCTGTGGGTATAGGATTGCTCCCTTTTCTCCCAAAGATTTCTGGGAGTGCAATAAGTATCTGGCACTACCCCTGGGCACCAGCCACTGGAGACACTATCTGACCCTGGACAGAGACGCAATCAGATTTCAGGTCCTAATTGCATTTGTGGTAGCAAGCAAGCCTGGCTTAACCACCATTGGCCAGCATCTCCTTCTTCTGACCTTGAGAATTAATGGAATCTGTATGACCCATGACCTGCCCCCTGGAGACTCCCTTCTGTGGAGCCTAACTAACAAACAATGTTTTGGGGTTTTCTTAAAAGCAAAATGAAATGAAAACCAGATTCCTTTCCAACTTGATTTGGAGTGAAACTTTAAGCCAAATCCTTAAAGATTATATACCTAAACAATTATGAACAAACTGGGTAAGTCACTTCCTCTGTTAAGGCCTCAGTTTCCTTATCTGGATTAGTTTCTGAAGGTTTCCCCAACTCTCAAACCTATGATTCTGTGATTCTGTGATTAATCCTGATCAGATTTTATAAGCAAAGGAATAAATGTCCTGGTCTCATCACATTCTATCTTAATAATGAACAAATCTCCTTGCTATTATGGTTTACAAAATATTTTCTTTGAAACAACCTATGAAGTAATTATTCCAGGTATTTCCCTCATTTTCAGGTTAAAAAAAACTTAGGGAGGGCAGCAGAGGTATGGGTATAGGTATAGGATGAAGATTCAAGCAACTTACCCAATGTCAGAAACAGGATCTAAATGCAGTTTTTCTGACTACCTCTCTAACCCTCTTTGTCCTATACAAAACCATTTTTTCTTGCATTTATTTCCACTCATGTATCTCTTCTATTAGATTATAGCTCCTCAAAAGGAGAAGCTGGGGTGGCTAGGTGGCACAGTGCATAGAGCTGGTCCTGGAGTCAGGAGTACCTGAGTTCAAATCTGGCCTTAGACACTTAACCCCATTTGCCTTGCAAAAACCTAAAAATAAAAACATTTTTTTTTAAAAAAGGAGAAGCTAAGTCCTCTTTCTTCTTTGCAACTCTCAAATGTCATACACAAGGCCTCCTAGCTCATAGCAGATGTCTAATAAAATGTCAGCGTTAGAAGCAAAACTACTGAATATCAAGCAATATCAAGCAATGATAATTCTTCCAGTTCTTGAATTCTTCATCATTGGTTGATGACTTTCTCACTGACCTCCATACAAAAGGCAAATGTAATTGTTTCATTTTACAGAAGAGAAAGCTAAAACCCTGAGAGGGAATAACTTACTAAAGATCAGAAAATGAATTAGTGTCAGAGTAACCCAAATCTCTGGATCCTCAGACTTGTGTTAGAGATATAGAACTATTGTCCCCTTACATTGTTTCATGTCTATGCCTAAGGATACATTCTGAATTTTCTTCTAATTCACAGTCTTTAGTGAGATCTCAAATGTAGATGCAATTAACAAGCATTTATTAAGCACCTATTATATATAAGCTACAGGATACAAAATTAAACGGAAACAATCTCTTCCCTCAAATTGGTTATATTCTATTTGGGAGAAAAAATATATAAGTAAATATAAAATAAAAATATTTTAACAGATATAATGGAGTGGGAAGAGAGGCACACTAGTAGCTAAGAGGACCAAGAAAGGGCTCTAGTGAAAGTCACTATTTGAGCTGAGTTTTGAAGGAAATCATAAATTGTACAAAAAAAGAAGAAGAAATAAGGAGGGAGTAAAATGCAGATATATATATATATATATATATATATATATATATATATATACATATATATATATATGCAAAGGCACAGAAATGGAACATGTAGCACCTTGTGTGAGGAACAGCAAGAAGGTCAGTTCAGTGGAATCAAAGAATGCATGAAAGGAATGATGCATTACAGTGGGAGCTCTGCAAAGCTATGAATGAATTAATTAATTAATTAATTAATGAAAAAAACATTTCATTAAATAAACACTCAATACAAAGCTACGAACCAGGGATGCAAATAGAAAAACAGAGCTATCTGTATTCCCAAAGGGCTCTCAGTTTAATAAGGTGAGACAATACATAATGAGAAGTTTCAGCTAAAAGACAGATGGAAGGTTTCATGGTCCTCAAGTAGATAGAAATGCATCCTCTTTAATATTATTTCCATTGATAAAACCCTATCCATTTTGATGTTAAGTCACATGACACAGTCAAGGACTTGGGAGCAAGAAGTTTCTTTTATTAGCTATGACTCCTGAGAAATTGAGCGTTGCTGCACCTATAAAAACAATGATCAGATCAGATATCCATAGTGTCTGTTTCCCTGATGGCTATGGAGTTGTGGAAATAGGACCAGTGGTCTGGGAGATTCTGTCATCCTTCCTAGGACTATTAAGCTTACCTGCCCATCAAGGATAGGCAGTTGTGGAGTGCAGGGGCAGGAAGATTGGAGAACACAAGACCCTTCATCACAGAGTTGCTCCCCTCAGTAATGGCTACCAGATTTCAGCTGGAAGTAGGACTAATGGTCTTGATGAGCAGTGGGGGAAACTGCTGTTGCCAGGGCTGTGGAAAAGAATCTAAAGCTATCAATAGCCATATGGAAGTATGTACCAAATCACTAACATTGGTAGAAATGAAAATTAAATCAACTCTCATACACATAAGATTACTAAAGATGAAAAAATAGGTAAAAATTAAAGTTGTTGGAGGGGCTGTGGGACAATAATGTCCTGTTGATACATCTGTGAATTATACATTTCCCAAGTATTCCAGAAGGCAATTTGAGACTATACTTAAAGATAGAGGGCAAGAGTTTATCTGGACAAAAATATTTATACCAGCATTTTTTGATGTATCAAAGAACCAGACACTTTATATACATTATCTCCTCAAAACTCTTTAAAAGTGGATATTACAGGTATTATTTTCCCTATTTGACAGTTAAGAGAATTGTATGTAGAGTTAGGCAACAAGGATTCCAATCCTGGCTATGAATCTTCCTACTTTTTGGACCCTGGGTCAAGTCATTCATTAACATCTCTGGTAAAGTTCCCTCACCTGTAAAATGAGAAGACTGGACTAGCTGATTTCTATGACACTTTTTACTTCCTAAATCTATAATCCTATGAAGGTAAGGTTCAGAGAAAGTAAATTATCAATATGAAAATATCCAGGGATGAATTGGAAATATCTTTTCCCAGCTCCCATAGGTAGGTTATAAGTATCTGAGGGGAGATTCCTAAAGCAAATCTCTCCTGATTCCAGGTTCATTTCTTTTCCCACTATACCATACTTCCTCTCATTAAAAGCATGGAGAGGCATACAAACAAAAAAAAAGACAGATCCATATATTTTTATGGAAGGCAATGCACAGAAAGGAGGGAGAGAGAAGGCAATGCACAGAAAGGAGGGAGAGTGAAGTCCAAAAAGGCAGAAGTTCATCTGGAAGTGAAATGCAGGCCCTTCCCCAAAATGGAAACATCAGGAGAAATTCACCAATGGGGAAGGGGAGTTGGCATGGTGGATGGATGAATGTTCCAGACTTAGGAGGCCCCAGGAACTAATGGAGGTTTGAGAGTGAGAGTTTACCTGAGACATGGTATTATTGAGAAACATTCAACCAAGAGAGGAGTGAAGTTTAGAAAGAAGGCTTTACCCTGCCATTCCCTTAACTAGCCATTATTATACTGGGACTGTAATACTGGGTATATTGACATGAGGGAGAATGTGAGAAGTACTCATTGTGACAGAGAATTGTTGTTTTTCCCATTTCCAGTCATTATATATACAAAATATTTTCAAAATGTTTTCTTGTCTTTCCTTTCTTTGCTTTGGATATATTCATATTGATTTTCTCATGCTTCTCCAAATTCATCATTGTCATTGTTTCTTCTGGTGTAATCATATCCCATTGAATTCATGTAAAATTTCTTTAACAATTCCCAATTGATGGGCTCTGGAAAATCCAGTTAATTGGGTAAATTTCCCTGTACAATTTCCCTGTAGGTTGCTCCTGAAAAAAGTTTTGTGTTTTGGCTATGGTGTAATCTGATTGAGGTCTTAGGCTCATAAAACACTGAAAAGTTATATCTCTGTCTCACAAGGTCAAGAATGGCTTCATCCTAAACAACATGCTATGGAGACTTATTATTCTTGGGAGTACTATGTTAGAGGTCATGAGACTCTGATAACTGCTACATTACTTTATGGTATTGTTTGTTGTTGGGATTGTTGCTGTGGTTATCTTGACACTTGGTACCCATGTATTATGCAACCTAAAAAAGGAAGGTTCCAGTTTACAAGCTGTAAAGTTGAGCATAAAATCTATACTGATTCCAAGCCACAAATCAATTCTATCCTCATTGAAGCAACTGTCTGTATTAGCATAGTTCTGAACACTGAATGACAAAAATCTTTCATCCCATAGGCTGAAAATGCAATTAGACACAGTCATAGATTCTAGTCCCAGTTCAATCACTGACCTCCAGTGTACCCAAAAGCAATCAGTCCACCATTGTTTATTAAGCACCTACTATATACAAGGTCTTGTGCTCTCCAGTGGAGGATAGCATTATTAAAAGGTATTGATCCTAAGGTACTTACAAACAAATAGGACAAGGGGAGGAGAGAGAGAGAAGTAAGACTTGATTGAATGTAATAAGAGCAAAATAGAGATCTAGAGCAAGTGCTATAAGAAATATTAAACTAGGAGGAATCAAAAAGATAAGGATGCCTCTAGAGGTCACACAAAGCTAGATGGTGCAATGGATAGAGAGTCAGGCCTGGAATCAGGAAGAATCCTCTTCCTAAATCTCAGACAATAGCTTTGTGACCCTGGGCAAGGTCTGCTTGCCTCAGTTTTCTCATCTATAAAATGAGCTGAAGAAGGAAATGGCAAACCAGTTCAGTGTCTTTGCCAAGAAAACCCCAATGGAGTCATAAAGAGTCATACACTAAAGAAAGCAATTGAACAACAACAATAACAGAGGACCACAGATAACATATATTATCATCACCACCCTGTCAGAGGAGTGATATATGGATAAATGCATGGGTGGATTTGTTTTGTTTGACTATATCTATTTTTTACAAGAAAGACCATAAAGAAGGCTCATTGAAACATCTTAAAAACACACATAAAGGAATAGGAGGAAGCTTTGAGGAAAACACAGAAAAACAGGACAGCTTTTAAAGAAATACACTGAATTTATTACATACCTTTTTATATCAAAAAGTTTTTACTAAGTTCTAAGAACTAAGCTAAACTTTGAGAATACAGAGAAAAGGCAAAATACAAACAATTTTCACTCTCAAAGAAGACAACATGCAAACAAGGTATGAGATGACAAGGACCTGTAGTAGAATGATTGCAGTATCAAGGGAGAGAAGGACATTGCAAGTGTCAAAAAAACCAATATTTGGCAATTAACCAATCTAATCATATATAAAGAGGGGAAGAAAGTGAAGAGTTGAGAATGAGACCCATATGATGGTATCCCTCACAATAATAAGAAAGTTAGGGAGAGAGAAAAGAGGGGCTAGTGGAGGAGTCATTAATTTTCACATGTCAAATTTAAGATATCCAGTCTGAGATCTTTACAGAGTGGAATGAGTATGGAATACTATATATATATATATATATATATATATATATATATATATATATATATATATATATATATATAAAATGTCAGTTTTGGTTGATGTGTCAGTTCTGCTGAACTGTTTGCTTTTCTCCTCCTTTTTATTCCTTGTTATAAAGAATAGCTTTCTCAGGAAGAAAAAAGAGAGGTATACCTTAGGATATGAATTTTATTAATTTTTTAAGATGTTCAGCTTATGAGTCTTCTCTTCCAGGGAAAAAGATGGACATTTAACAAAATGGAAGAATTCCAAAAATTTCTGATGAAAAGACCAGAGCTAAACAGAAAATTTGGGCATCAAACAGGAGGTTCAAGAGACACATGAAAAGGTAAAAAAGGGGGGGGCAGTAAAAGAAAAAAATGCAATCCAGTAAGTTGAAACTGGCTATATCCCAGCATGGGGGTAAAAAAAAAGATTCTCATAAACCTTGAGAAATGTAACTCTAACAGAGAGAATACACCTAGCCAGAAATGATAGACATTCATGGCCTATCCATGAGAATACTATCTAATGGGATGTAACTGGCTTTAACCCCACTTGGGAGAAAGACTCTAATAACTCTCAGGAATTTTGACTCTATTTGATAGAATAAACAGAACTAAAAGGGACACTCAGAATTTTCTATGACTTAGATAGAATGATCTAAAAAAAAACAAAACACTACCGCCCTAAAAAGGGGGACAGGAAAGAGATGGGAGGAGGGAAGGGATTGAATGAGGTAAATCTTATTACAGTAAGAGGTACAAAAAAACCTATGGTAATAGCGGGCAAGAAGGGAGCAGAGGAGAAACACCTGAATCTTCTCATCAGACTTGGCTTAAAGTCAACCTACACATACTCAGTTAACTTATAAAACATCTAACCTTTCAAGTATTAAAAGGGGAAAAGGGGAGGGGGGACGGAGAAAGGGAGGGGGAGTGGGGGAAATAAGGGGAAATAACAAAAGGAAGGGAAGGGAAAAGGGAAAAAGGGAAAGGGGAAAGAAAGGGGAGGGTGTGATATAGGAGGGCAAACACACTGAAGGGGGTGGTTTTCAGAAACAAAAGACTGGGGAATATGGATAAAAGGGAGGGAAGGGGGAAAAATACAAACAGAGGGAAGATAGCACAGAGGGCAATAAAGAATTAGTAATCATAACCTTGAATGTGAATGGGATGAACTCTCCCTTAAAATGTAAGCAAATAGCAGAGTGGATTAAAAACCAGAATCCTACAATATGCTGCTTACAAGAAACTCATTTGAAGCAGAGAGATACATATAGAGTAAAGGTAAAAGGTTGGAGCAAAATATATTTTGCTTCAGCTGAAGTAAAAAAAGCAGGGGTAGCAATCCTTATCTCAGACAAAGCAGCAGCAAAAATAGATAGCATTAAAAGAGATAAGGAAGGAAACTTTATCCTCCTAAAAGGTACCATAGACAATAAAGTCATTTCAATATTGAATATATATGCACCCAGTGGGATAGCACCCAAATTCTTAGAGGAGAAGCTGAAAGAATTACAGGAAGACATAGACAGCAAAACTCTACTAGTGGGAGACCTCAACATCCCGCTATCAGATCTAGATAAATCGAATCATAAAACAAACAAGAAAGAAATTAGGGAGGTAAATAGATTGTTAGAAAAATTAGATATGGTAGACTTATGGAGGAAACTGAATGGGGATAGAAAGGAATATACCTTTTTCTCTGCAGTACATGGAACTTATACAAAAATTGACCATGTACTAGGACATAAAAACCTAATGATCGACTGCAGAAAGGTAGAAATAGTGAATACATCTTTCTCAGATCACAATGCAATAAAAGTCATATGCAATACTGGGCCAAGGAGATATAGACCCAGAACAAATTGGAAACTTGAATAACCTCATTTTAAAAAATGAGTTGACCAAAAAACAAATTATAGAAAGAATTAACCATTTTATCCTAGATAATGATAATAATGAAACAACATACCAAAACCTATGGGATTCATTCAAATCAACTCTCAGGGGATATATTATAGCTCTAAATGCTTATATGAGTAAATTGGAGAAAGAGGAAATCAATGAACTAAACATGCAACTAAAAAAATTAGAGAAAGAACAAATCAAAAAATCCCCAATTAAGTACCAAATTAGAAATTCTAAAAATTAAAGGAGAAATTAATAAATTGAAAGCAAAAAAAAATATTGAATTAATAAATAAAACCAAAAGTTGGTATTCTGAAAAAACCAATAAAATTGATAAACCTCTGGTCAATTTGATTAAAAAAACGAAAGAAGAAAACCAAATTGCTAGTATCATAAATGAAAAAGGTGAATTCACCACCAATGAGGAGGAAATTAAAGTAATAATTCGAAATTATTTTGCCCAACTCTATGCCAATAAATATGATAATCTAAGTGAAATGGATGAATATTTACAAAAATATAAGTTGCCCAGGTTAAATGAAGAAGAGATTAAATACCTAAACAACCTTATCTCAGAAAAAGAAATTCAACAAGCCATTACTGAACTCCCTAAAAAAAAATCTCCAGGGCCTGATGTATTCACAACTGAATTCTACCAAACATTAAAGGAACAATTGTTTCCAATCCTATATAAACTCTTTGGAAAAATAGGGAAAGATGAAACTCTGCCTAGCTCTTTCTATGAAATCAATATGGTACTGTTACCTAAACCAGGAAGAGTTAAAACAGAGAAAGAAAATTATAGACCTATCTCCCTGATGAATATAGATGCAAAAATCCTAAATAAAATCTTAGCAAAACGATTACAACAAGTCATCACTAGGATAATACATTATGATCAAATAGGATTTATTCCAGGAATGCAGGGTTGGTTCAATATTAGGAAAACTGTTAGTATACTCAATTATATCAACAACAAACCTATCAGAAATCATATGATCATATCAATAGATGCTGAAAAAGCTTTTGACAAAATACAGCATCCATTCCTATTAAAAACACTAGAGAGTGTAGGAATAAATGGACTGTTCCTTAAAATAATTAGCAGTATCTATCTGAAACCATCAACAAGCATTATATTCAATGGGGAGAGGCTAGAGGCACAAGCATTATATTCAATGGGGAGAGGCTAGAGGCATTCCCAATAAGATCAGGGGTGAAACAAGGGTGCCCATTATCACCACTACTATTCAATATTGTATTAGAAATGTTAGCATCAGCAATTAGAGAAGAAAAAGAAATTAAAGGAATTAGAATTGGGAAGGAAGAGACAAAACTCTCATTCTTTGCAGATGACATGATGGTCTACCTAGAGAATCCCAAGAAATCATCTAAAAAACTACTGGAAACAATTAGCAATTTTAGCAAAGTTGCAGGTTATAAAATAAACCCTCATAAATCCTCAACTTTTCTATATATGTCTAGCAAGAAACAGCAGGAAGAGCTAGAAAGAGAAATCCCATTCAAAGTAACCTCAAACAATATAAAATATTTGGGAGTCTATTTGCCAAGACAGATTCAGAATCTTTTTGAAAACAATTATAAAACACTTCTCACACAAATTAAATTAGATTTAAATAACTGGGCAAATATCAACTACTCATGGATAGATAGAGCTAATATAATAAAAATGACAATTCTACCAAAACTAAACTTTCTGTTTAGTGCCCTGCCAATCAAAATTCCAAAAAATTACTTTAACAAGTTAAAAAAATTATAAGTAAATTCATATGGAGAAATAAAAAAGTCAAGAATTACCAGGAGCTTAATGAAAAAAGTGCAAAAGAAGGTGGCTTAGCCCTACCAGATCTAAAATTATATTATAAAGCATCAGTCATCAAAACTGTTTGGTATTGGCTAAGAAATAGAGTGGTGGACCAGTGAACTAGACTAGGTGTAAAAGCAGGAGATGATTATAGTAATCTGCTGCTTGATAAACCCAAACAGTCTGGCCATTGGGATAAAAACTCCCTCTTTGATAAAAATTGCTGGGAAAATTGGAAGTTAGTGTGGAAGAAACTTAGATTAGACCAACACCTCACACCCTTTACCAAGATAAGATCCAAATGGTTACAGGACATAGACATAAAAAACAATACTATAAGCAAATTAGAAGATCAAGGACTAGTCTACCTGTCAGATCTATGGAAAGGGGAACAGTTTATGACTAAGGAAGAGTTGGAGAACATCACCAAAAACCAATTAGATGATTTCGATTACATTAAATTAAAAAGCTTTTGCACAGATAAAACCAATGTAACCAAGATCAAAAGAAATGTAGTAAATTGGGAAACAATCTTTACAACTAATGATTCTGACAAAGGACTCATTTGTAAAATATACAGAGAACTGAGTCATATTTTTAAAACAAAAAGCCATTCCCCAATTGACAAATGGTCAAAGGATATGCAAAGGCAATTTACAGATGAGGAGATCAAAATAATCCATATCCATATGAAAAAATGCTCTAATCATTAATTATTAGAGAAATGCAAATTAAAGCTTCCCTGAGGTAACACCTCACACCTCTCAGATTGGCCAGTATGACCAGGAAGGATAATGATCATTGTTGGAAGGGATGTGGGAAATCTGGGACACTATTACACTGTTGGTGGAGCTATGAACTCATCCAACCCTTCTGGAGAGCTATTTGGAACTATGCCCAAAGGGCAACAAAAATGTGTATGCCCTTTGACCCAGCAAGACCACTACTGGGTCTATAACCCTGAAGAGATGAGGGAAAAGGGTAAAAACATTACTTGTACAAAAATATTTATAGCAGTCCTGTTTGTGGTGGCAAAGAATTAGAAATCCAGTAAATGTCTTTCAATTGGGGAATGGCTTAAACTGTGGTATATGTAAGTCATGGAACACTATTGTTCTATTAGAAACCAGGAGGAATGGGATTTCAGGGAAACCTGGAGGGATTTGCATGAACTGATGCTGAGTGAGATGAGTACAACCAGAAAAACACTGTACACGCTAACAGCAACATGGGAGTGATGTTCGAGCTTGAAGGACTTGCTCATTCCATCAGTGCAACAACTGGGAACAATTTTGGGCTGTCTGCAAAGGAGAGTACCATCTGTATCCAGATAAGGAGCTGTGGAGTTTGAACAAAGTACAAGGACTATTCCTTTTAATTTAGAAAAAAACAGATAGCTTATTGTCTGATCTTGTTACCTCTTAGACTTCTCTTTAAGGATATGATTTCTCTCTCATCACACCCAATTTGGATCAAGGTACAACATGGAAACAAAGTAAAGGACTGACAGAGTGCATTCTGGGGGTGGGGGAGGGAAGCAAGATTAGGGGGAAAATGTAAAACTCAAATAATATCTTTAATAAAAATAAATTTAAATTAAAAAAGATGTTCAGCTTATTAAAAGATATTTGGAGGTACTAGACTAGAGGTCAAAGGAAAAGTTAAACCTGGATAAGTAGTATCTGAGAATTGTCTGCCTAGAAATGAATCATTGAATCCAGAGGAGCTGATAAGATCACCAAGCAAAATAGTGTAGAGGGCTAAAATAGGAACAAGGGAAACATTCAAAATGAATGGATGTGACCTAAATGAAGTTTTAGCAAATGGGCCTGAAGAATGGTCAGAAAAGAAGGAGGATAAACAGAAGAGAGTAGTATCTCCAAAACAAAACAAAAATTGAAAGAAAAAATGTCAGGAGAAAACAATAATCTATAGTGTCAAAGATTTCAGAGAGGCCAAGATCAAGAGAGAGAGAGAGAGAGAGAGAGAGAGAGAGAGAGAGAGAGAGAGAGAGAGAAGGATTGAGTAAGGCCAGACTTAACCATGAAGAGATCATTGATGACATTGGAGAGAAAAGTTTCAGTTTAATGATAAGATCAGAAGCCAGGCTGCATAGAATCAAGAAAGGAGTAAGAATAAAGGAAGTGGAGATATTTCTTGTAGCCGACCTTCTCAAAGAATTTAACCAGGATGAAAAAGAGAGAGAGAGATAGGATGATATCTAGCAGGGATGGATGTATCAAACAAGGACTTTTTGAGGCTTAGGGATCTGATGGCACAATTGTAAGCAGAAGAGAAATTCAATATAAGTCAATGAATAGGAAGAGAAGATAAATGTGAGAATGGCGATGAGAAAGGGGGCAATCTTCTGCAGAAGATATGATAGTATGGGATCATGTGTGCTTGTTAGAGGAGTTTACTTTGGCAATGAGACTAATTCATGTGAGATGGGGTAGAAGGTGTGTGACTGATACAAGATGAGGGGGAAGGAAGAAGAAGTTGTTGGCAAATGGATAAAGTTTTTTCAGGAAACTATGAAGCAAACTTCTCAGCTAACAGGAAGAAGGAGAAGAGACAGGAAATTTAAAGAAGGATGAAAAGATTTGAAAAAATCCACTGTGATGAGTAGGATAGTGAATCAATTAAAAAGAAGAAAAAGGATTATCTTTTTTGCAGTGAGGGCTCAGTTGAGATTATGTAACATAAATTTATAGTTTAAAAGCAAGCTACATGTAACATATATTTGGGGTTTTATACATAATCTCGTTTATAATGCTCATTATATCCATAATTTAAAAAAACTTTATAAAATGATTTTAAGAAATATTAGATTGGAAAAGATCAAGATTCCTAGGTGGTGATGTCAAGAAAGGTTTCACTAAGGAGGTCACTGTTAAGTTAGGCTTTTGAACAAAAATAGATAATCATTGATTAAGGGATGGCTAAATAAACTGTGGTATGTGTCTAAATTGGGATAATTTTGCTGTCAGAAACAATGAATATAATGAATTCAGAGAAGCACTGAAAGACCTATATGAATGTACCTTTATGTAACATAAAGCAAGCAAAGTCAGTTAAACTATACATAATTAATATAACAACATATATGAAATAGCAATAGCAAAACTAAAACTGAATATTTCTGTGAAGTTATAATCTAGTTTGACACTAAAGAAGAAATATGAAAACATAACTCTTTTGCTTCTTTACAGAGATAGGAAATTATGAGTGTGGAATACTTTATGTAATGTCAATTTTGGTTGATTTGCCAGCTCTGCTGAACAGTTTTTCCTCCTCTTTTTTCTCTCTTTTTTCTTTGCAAGGAATTGTGGTTAAGCGATTTGCCCAAAGCCAAACAGCTAGGTAATTATTAAGTGTCAGAGGTCAGATTTGAACTCAGGTACTCTTGACTCCAGGGCCGGTGCTCTATGCAGTGCACCACCTAGCTGACCCTTTTCTCTTCTATTTAATTCTTTAATATAAGGAATAGCTTTTTAGGAAGGAAAAAGAGAAGGATACATTAAGATATGAAGGTGATGTAAAATCAAAAATTTTGTTTGTTTTTTAAGCTGGACTTTCATAAAATAAAAGTTTCTTTTTCCCTCTGGGTCTCATTTTTCTCCTGTGTAAAATTCAATACTGAAATTAGATAGAATCTAAGGTCCTTTTTAGTTCCAAAAGCTATGATCATATAAATAGCAATTTTCTCCCTTCTTTGGACCTATTTCCTCATTTGTAGAATTGAAGTCTTACACAAGATGGTCTTTAAATTCTAAAAGAATTTTGGAGCCTGAATGGACTGCAGATCTAAGACCATATTCTTATGTGGTCACATGAATTCAACTCCTTTGCTGTATTGGGAAGACCTATTTGTCATTGAATAAAATGGAAAATTAGAAATATAAAAATCTAGGACTGATGCTTTTCATTCTATCTCAAGAGAGAGACCAGAAGACAAAGTCTACCTGTTCTCAGGCTGCTCTTGTGTCTAGTGAATTAAGGCTCACATATATTTAAATTTCATAATGTACAAAGCCTCCCACCCCTACCTTCAGCTCAGTGATGCCTTGTAGGAATCTTTTATAGACACACAAACAGTACAGGACACACCCTTTTTATAATGATGGTTAAAGAATGATGGGGAGTACTGAGCTGGCATCTTCATGTTCTGTGACTTTAGTGCCAGACCCAAGTTAAGCATGTTACCTGTCAAATTAAGTCCAAAGCCCTCAAGTCTGGCATTCACAACCTTCTTCAATCCGGTTGCAACTCACCTTTTCAGCCTTATCTTCCCTTACTCTCCATCTTCCCTTATATTCCAGCCAACCTGGATGACTCATGCCCTGACAAAAACATGCAGTCTCTCATCCCACCCTTCCCTGCCTCCAAAGTCTCCTTCCTCTTCTTCAGTTCTTTGTAAACATCCTACCTGCATTTCAGGGTTCATTCAAATGCCAACTCTTCCAGCAAACATTCCCTGCTCACCACCAACATCAGTCATGAGTGTTCTTTTCCTCCTTTGACTCCCCAGAGATTAATATGTCTATACCCTCTCATTACCTTCATCACTTGCTGTCTTCTATTCAATTTTGCAGAGGGGAAAAATGTTGAGCTTAGAACCACAGGACTTGAGTTCAAATCCTACCTCTTTTTATTACCACCTTTTACATAAAGATTCAATCTGGGAAACTCTGAGCAAATGTTTACTCTAGTCCTCTTTATGGGGCTGAACAGGATGAACTCTTAAGTCCCTTCCAGCCCTGACTCTATCATCATAGGACATTTTATTTCAGCAAGCATATATTAAATAACTACTGTGTGACAGACATTTAAAGATACAAAGTAAAAAAAAAAGAGCTCCCACCTACCCTCAGAGTGCTGGACCTAGAGTCAGAAAGATCTGAGTTTACCAACTCATCCTCAAATAGTTAGCATAGTTACCCTAGGCAAGTCACTTAACCCTGTTTCCCTCAGTTTTCTGATCTTTTAAATGAATTGGAAAAGGAAATGCCAAACCACTACAGTATCTTTACCAAGTATACCCCAAATGGGGTCATGAAGAATCAGAAAAGAAAGGACTGAATGACACCAAATGGTATTGCAGTGATATGAATGTAAGGAAGATAGATCAGGGAAGTCAATGTTCAGTTTGAAGACTTGAACCAACATAATGAGATTTCCAGGTAGGGGCCATTGTTTGGAGGCTTGGTTGACTAAGGATTAACCTCCCTTCATCATGGCCTATAAGAGCAAACTGGTTTTTCAGTAATGTCTTTACATTTCAACTCTTAAGATATTTACTCTCAATCAGGTCGAGCTGAACCAGACCCTAAGTCTCCTGCACCCAGAGATTTTACCTTGCAAAGGAACCCATCTTAAGATGGATTTCAGTTTCTAATTTCCTTTTCCCCTTTCATTAGGATTCATGGTGTCAATGGAAAATAGACAAAATGAAGTAGTTTTCCTTTCCTAGATTTCCAAGGGCCACTAAGGTCTCATGATCAGTTCTTGTTACTACCCCATCCCCCTTTCCTCCTAAAAGTATTTTTAAAAGTAGAAAAAACTTTCACATAATCTCAGGATTGGAAAATCCATTGTGCTCTGCACTCATGGTATATCTCTCAAGGTGGCAGATTTATTACCCTGTTATCTCTCAATATCAATGTATGTTTACAAGGAAGATAAACCAGAATGAGATCAGAACCCTGTCTTCACAAAGTTCTGAGTCCAGTACAAATTCAAGCAATATATATAAATAAGCATTCCTGTGAGAATGTGTGAATATTTTGTTCCTGGAACACGATATCTCTATAATCTTAATAATAACATTTTGAGGTTGCAAATGCTTTACACATATTATCTCATTTCATCTTCACAGCATCCTTTTTCTAATGATGAAACTGATGAGCTCGAAGTCAGAAATTAAGCAACTTGTTCAGAATCAAGTAAAAAATAAGAATCTAAGGTTGGACAAGAATCTATCCAATGGACCATCTACCAGCCTCATGCCAGGACCCCTGAAAAACCAAGCAGATATTCTCAAAAATTTTACCTTCCATCAGTTCTCCTCAATAAAAGCAAACAAATCCCAAATAATAAATGGATTATAAGGGGAGGGTAATCCAGTAGAGGGAGAAGAGGATTCTACCCTTTGACCAAAACCTGAAGTGGTTTTATATTCAGCAGAATTCTCTCACAGCCTCAAAGATCTCCCCAAGACTCCATTGATGCCCATCTTGACCATCAGGTCAGAGAATGGGAATTAATTTACCATGTAATTCTGGTCCAATTAAATGAAAGTATTCACCTAAATGGTCCCTAAGATCATTTCTATCTCTGACCTTCTATGTTTGAAATCTCTTCCAGCTCTGACATTACATGTTCTGTGTTCTAAGGCCCCTCCCAGTTCTGATATTCTAGGTGTCTATGATCTAAGTATTCAGTTACATTTTGCCTCAAAGTGGTCCCCCCAAGGCAATGGCTGTCCTGAATTATTTGGCAGGTTTTGCTAGGTTGGAGTTCATTTGCAAGTATAAATAGTTGACTGATCTGGCTTCATTTTAGCAACTTCCTCTTTTTGCCTCAAGCATTCACACCACATATATTTACACATACATACATATGTTGCATGTGTTTCTTCCATCTTACCATCTATAGACACTGTAGTTGTACATGCTTCAAAAGATCAGTGATTTTCTTGGGTGTACTCTTGTCCTCCCTCCATGGATATCAGTCACATTGCTCCCTTTGTGCTTTCTTTGACAAAGAATTGTCTGTGTCCAAAAAAATTCTCTTCTTTGGTGAATGAGAGCTCCTCCTAATTGTAACCTAACTGATAAAATTAGGATAATTGGAGGGAAAAGAGAGAAGAACCAGGAAAGGAAAGACAAAAATTCTGGGTAAAAAAGAGAGAGAGACAGAGACAGAAAGACAGAGAGAAAGAGAAGAAAGAGAGGAAAAAGAGAGACAGAGAAGAGAGACAGAAACAGAGTGGGGGGGGGTAGGAAAGGGAAAGAGCACCCACCTAAATCTAGGGAGAGAATGATTTGTTGATGGTAGGGCGTGGGAGTTGGGTCATTTCAAAAAAAACTGGCCAGAATAATTGCATCATCAATCTTGCTCATCATTCAAGTTAGGTGTTAAGGATATAAATTGGGGAAAAGATCCAGTCATGCTCTGAAGGAGCTGATCTCCTCACAACTTGACCCCTTCCTCTTTCCAGTCTTCTCAGACATCACTCCCCTCCTTTCACCCAGTGATTCAGTCTACCCCCTCTTTCATCTACACTCTACCCCAGTTCCCACCTCTAGGCTTTTGCATAGGCTGTCCCCTATATCTAGAATGCACACCTCCCTAGAACCTTTCTCTTAGACTCTGGTTTTCTTTAAGAATCAACTCCAGGCTTGTCTTTCTTTTAGAAACTACTCCACTCTTGTAGAATGCCATCCCCAAAATAAACTCTACCCCTATATCCTTCCTTACTACTTAAAACCTCATAGTTTGTGGCAGAGCCAAGATGGCAGCATGAAGACTGGAATTCCCAGAAACTCATTCCCCCCCAAAACTCCAAAAGCCATCAAATTATGATTCTAGCCATAGTCTAGAGGCAGAACCCACAGATAGACAGCCAGGCTAGGCACCTAGGTCCATGGCAGAGGGGGTGGTTTAATCATCAGGAACAGCTGGAAGGGGTGGTGAAAGAGCTCTATTGCACCAGAGTGAATGTGGAGAGGTCAGAGCAGACCTATGATGAGGAGAACCTGCAGTGGAGTTGGCAGAGCCACCCAACACATCCAAAGTTCTCAGCCCATAGATGGTAAGGGGATTGGGAGAGACTGTAGAAATTTCTCTGTTCTCCCTGTGGCAGGACTCAGCTGTTTGCCCACACTCAGATTCAGGTTGCAGTTTCGGCTTCCACACTACGATAGCCAAGTAGGGACCATCCTCACATCTCCAGGGAAGAGGGGAGGGCCTGAAGCCACTCATAAGACTTTAGAGGAATTAAAATCCCTGTGGAGTGTCCCAAAAAAATCCCAAAGCCTTGGAAGTGTGGTAAATCAGTCATAGGCTGAGGAAATGAGCAAACAACAGAAAAAGAAGAATCAGACAATAGAAAATTACTTTGGTCCCATGGAGGACCACAATACATACTCAGTTGATGACAAAATCAAAGCTTCTGTATCCAAAACCTCCAAGAGAAATAGAAAATGGGCTCAGGCTATGGATGAATTCAAAAAAGACTTTAAGGGAGATTGAGGAAAAATTAGGAGGAGAAATGAGAACAATGAAGATAAATCATGAAAACTAAGTCAGAAACCTGGTGAAAGAAATAAAAAAAAAAATACTGAAGAAAATAATATGTTAAAAACCAGTTTAGGCCAAATGGAAAAGGCAACACAAAAGCTAAATGAGGAGAGGAATGCCTTAAAAAGCAGAATTGGCCAGCTGGAAAAGGAGATGAAAAAGCTCTCTGAAGAAAACTCTTTTAAATGCAGAATGGAACTAAAGGAAGCGAATGACTTTGTGAGAATCCAGGAAGAAATAAAACTGTAACCGCCCCAAAAAAACAAAAATTAGAAAAAAAATGTGAAATATCCCATTGGAAAAACCACTGACTTTGAAAAGAGATCTAGAAGAGATAATTTAAAAATTACTGGAATACCTGAAATTCATGACCAGGAAAAGAGCCTAGACTTCATTTTTCGAGAAAGAATACAGCAAAATTGCCCTGAGATCCTAGAATCAGAAGATAAAATAGAAACTGAGGGAATTCACCAGTCACCTCCTGAAAGAGATCCCAAAAGAAAAACTTCCAGGAATATTATAGTCAAACTCCAGAATTCCCAAGTCAAAGAGAAAATACTAAAATCTGCCAGAAACAAGCAATTCAACTACTGTGACTCTATAGTCAGGATTAACAGGATCTGACAGCATCTGCACTGAGGGCTCATAGGGATTGGAATATGATATTCCAGAAAGCAAAAATTCTTGGTCTAAAACCAAGAATCAACTACCCAGAAAAACTGAACATCCTCTTCAATGAAACAGGGGACTTTCATACTTTCCTATTGAAACAACCAGAGCTGAACAGAAAGTTTGATCTCCAAGTACAGGACTCTGGTGAACCATAGAGGGAGTAGACAAGAAGGACTAACTATGAGGAACTTAATGATGTTGAACTGTTTGTATTCCTGAATGGGAAGAAGATTTTGCTGACTCATATGAACTTCCTCGTTCATAAGAGCAGTTAGAAAGAATATATATAAGCAAGGCACAGGAAGAAGCTGAATATGATGGAATAATATAGTAAAAAGATGGAGTCAAGGTGATAAAAGAAAAGTACTGGAAGGAAAAGGAAAGGAAGAAGAAGCTAAGAAATTTCACATAGGAGTCAAGAGGAAGCTTTTACAATGGAGTGGAATGATTTAAAAAAATACAATGGAGTGGAATGGGGAAAGCAAGAGAGAATGAGTGAGCCTTCATTCTCATCAGAAATGGCTCAGAAATAACATACACACTTAATAGGGTAAAGAAATCTATCTTACCCTAGAGAAAAATGAGATGAAAGGGATGGGATAAGGGGAACAGGGGGAGAGAAAGGGGGAATAGGTGATAGAAGAGAGGGAAGATCAAGGGAGAGAGTACTCAGATACAACACACTTCTGAGCAGGGACAGGGTGAAAGGAGAGAGGGAACATAAAAAATGATAGTGGGAAGGAATAGGATGGAGAGAAATACAGCTAGTGATAGCAACTGTGGGAAAAATATTGAATCAACTTCTTTGGTGGACTTATGATAAAGAAGGCAACTCATCCCAGAGACAAGAGTCGTTGGAATCTGAACAGAGACTGAAGTACATTTTTTTCTCTCTCACTATTCTTGAAGTTTCTCATCATTTTTGGGGGGGGTTATGATTACTTTCACAACAAGATTATTGTAATAATATAAAATAAAATAAATGAATGAATTAATGAATTTTAAAATTTTTTAAAAAAGAATCAACTCCAGTACTTTCTTCAGAAAACTTTTCCTGATTCTCCCCATTCCTTCATATATATGTTTATCTTAGAAACCTAGCCCAATCCATTCCTGAGGAGAATTGCTTCTAGAATATCCCCAACAAAGTGTTTATCCTGGCACCATTTGAATATCTACAGTGACAGGAAAATCCCAGTCTTATACTTTATACAATCCCTTCCATGGGGCAGTGAGGTGGTACAGTGGATAGAGGACCAGCCCTTAGAGACATGAAGATCTGAGTTCAAATCTAAACTTAGACATTTACTGCCTATATGACTTTAGGCAAATCACTTAATACTATTTATCTCAGTTTCTTCATTTGTAAAAGAAGCTGAAGAAGGAAATGGAAAACTATTCTAGTATCTTTATGAAGAAAATCCCCAATGAGGTTGAACAGCAACAATTCCTTCCATAACTCTGATTATGAGTTTCTAATCCTTTATCTAGGAGATAAGACTTAAAATAACTGAAGGAAGTTATCATAGTTTTGCTCCCTCTCCCCAACACTTCTCTGCTCTGGGCTAAGTCTCTTCCAACATCTTCAGTCAGTTCTCATATGAGATAGTTTCCAGTTCTTTAACATTCTAATTTTCCCTCTCCAGAAACACTCATTTATTAAGCAATGTCTTTTCTAAAATGTGATACCCAGTACTTAAAAATGTGCTCAGATATTCTCTCACTAGGGTAGGAGAGATTAGGACCATTGTTTCCCTTTCTAAATGGGACTGCCATGTCACAGTATTCACTTACATCAAACTTGCTCTCCTCAAAACCTTTCATTTCTTTTTCCTTTAAACTGTGGATAAGCTAGCATCCCCAATCCTTTATTCCAACAGGTAATATAAATATGGGGCTTTGCATTTTTATTTATAGAACTTAATCTATTTAGATTTAGCCCACCATTCTAGACTTCCAGGGTCTTCTTTAACATGAATTTTTTCCATCCATTAGGTAAAAGGGGACCTGACCAAAAAAGGGATTGCTTTTGCCTCAGTGACCATAGTGGATGGGGGTGGGGAAGGGAATACCCAAGAGGCTGACAATTTCCTACCTTCACCAAAGGACTTCTAAGGCCAAATGCCTGTGGGCCAGTAATATTTCAGTTCCTACATCATGCACCATTAAACAAGGTAACTCAACATCCCCAGTCAAGCAACAGGGCGTTTTTACAGCTGGCCATTAAAGTTCATCACACAAGGAGCCCAGAGCCTGCGGCCCATCCCTTGGCAGCAGAGCAGGGTGAGAAGGAGGGATAGGTAGAGGGCACATAGGTTCCCACCTCTTCATTAGCAGCAGGCACGTTGTTCTGAGGGAAAATGGGGGGAAGGATGAGTATGGAAGCCTGTAAGCTGAACTGACAGTGTTCTCTGGTATACAGGACAGAGCCAAGCCACAAGGGACCTAGCAGGGACTTCCCTTCCAGCATAACAGAATCCCAGAACTAAGAAGGTTTTCAGAGGTCATCTAATCCAGAGTTCATTTTACTGTGCCCAACACAATTTGAGAGGCTCAGAGCATAGGTACTAATAGGCTATCTAAATGGAAGTTTGTTGTCTAACACTTCTGGAATCTTAGTGACCGCCCTGCTTTCATCACTGTCCTTTGGGGCCTGGAAGAATTTTTATAATTACCAATGCCACTCACCACCTGGGCTAAGATTCAGACCCCCCCCACTCCCCTACCCCCCAAGGGGACTTTGGAAAGTTTAATTGCTTGAGAGACAGTGACAAGTGAATTACTAAAGGTATGGTCCATGGGGTCATAAAGAACCCAAAATGTGAATGACTAAAACATAACAATACTGCCTATGGGCATGAGACCCCTAATCTTCTTAACCCAGAAACCAGTTCTAGGCCACATTGCCTCTTCTTGCAGAGAAGTTACTAATCTGCATTGGTAAAAGAAGTTCTCTCACCTGTGAGCCCCTCATAATCACACCTGAAATCACACCTAGACAAAAAAAAATGGGGCATTCTGAAAACTAATCTAGCTCCCTCGTTTTACTGGAAAGAAAGCTGAAGTCTGCATTTGGCATCAGTTCTTATATCTGATAGGTATCTGTGTATGAATTTTTCTCTTGAAAATTTTATATATTTGGGATATTTCTCTATTGGAGAAAAAAAGAGAGATGGACAGAGCAGGGGGGTTGAGAAGGCTTTTGGTTTTGATATTTCTGTTGTTTGTCTATATATCTTGGCTCTTCAAAGTTTTTCCAAATATAACTGATAACAAAGATTTTTTTCCCAAAAGACTTTCTTATCCTAGAAGCATTCATTTTATTTGTGCCAGACCTTTTCAGTTTTATAGAATCAAAATTATCTTTTCCATCTTTTATAATTGCCTCCATCATTAGTTTAATTATAAATATATGCCTTCCTAAGATTTGAAAGTTATACATTTTGCTTTCATTTTGAGGTCCAGAGATCATCTCTTAACTAAACTTTGTGTCTCCTCTGCCATTTAGCAAAGGACTCCGCTACCCATCATCATAGTTGGTACTAAATAATGTTATTTGTTGAAATAAAGAGCAGAGAGACAGTAAAGGTAGTCCCAAGGCTTGGGTAGATAGGGCCCTTTCCTATTGAGTAACAGAAAATGTCAGCACAGGGTCTTTATTTATACACTGAATGTCCCCATCATTTGCTCACTCTAATCTGATGCCCTGGAAAGCCTGGTAGGTTGGGCCAGACCAATTCCCTTCTGACCATTAACCAGAGGTAAATAACCCAAGTCCCTTTTTATCCATTCATTTCATCAAATCCTCTGGGTTTTCATGCCTGACAAAAGTGCTTTCTCTTGATTTTTCTTGGCAAAATACTTGTATATTTAACATCTCAGATTGTGGGCAGGTGAACAAAGAAAGATCTATAACTAAGAAAAAAGCATTTAGCAACCTAACAGCATCATATTAATGTTGTCATTATCAATATTATTCCTTTTCTGGGGAAAGGGAAACTTGTATCAGGAACTCACAATGGGAAAACTCCTTTTATTGATGTAGATCAACTATTGGTCTATAACTTACCATCTTAAAGAATTAATTGGGGTGGGGGGCAGGGTAGCACCGGCCCTGTAGTCAAGAGTAACTGAATTCAAATCCAGCCTCAGACACTTAATAATTACCTAGCTGTGTGGCCTTGGACAAGCTACTTAACCCCATTGCCTTGCAAAAACCTAAAAAAAAAGATTTAATTGGGGCACTAAGTGGCTAGGTGATTTGACACAAGCCAATATGTGTCAGAAGCAGGCCCTGAATCTAGGTCCTCCTGATTCCAAGACTGGCTCTGTAGTCTCTGTCTCTTATGATTCTCATTAGAAAAGAATAAAAATAATTATAATAATAAACATTATAATAAAATATAATAAAAATCAACAATCAACAAGCATTTATTAAGCTCCTATTTTGATGACAATAAATGAACACTTATTAAGTTCCTACTTTATAATGACAATCAATCAGTAAGCTCTTATTTAGCTCTTACTATATACTAGAAACTGTACTAGGCTCTAAGACTGGGATTACCAATTTGTGTGTGTCTGTGTGTGTGTGTGTGTGTGTGTGTGTGTATACATATGAAATGGGCCCCTTTGGCAGTATGATGAAGTCTAAGTACCCTTTCACATGACAATGTTTCTATTTTTTGATTTTTTAATTGAAATTTTATTATATTTTTCCAATTACATGAAATAGTAGTTTTTCAACATTCATCCACTTACAAATTTATGAGTTCCACTTTTTTTTAACCACTCTCCCTTCCCTCCCTCCTTCCCATGGTGGCAAACAGTCTAGTAAAAGTTGTACATGTATAATCATGTTTAACATATTTCCATATTAGTCATGTTGTGAAAGAAGAATTAGAACTAAGGGAAAAGGGAAAAAAACATGAAAAAGGAAGGAAAAACATTAAAGAATTTTTTTAAAAAGTGAACATAATATGCATTCAGACTCCATGGTTTTTTTTCTCCTCTGGATGTGGATGGCATTGTCCAAAGTAGGTCTTTCAGGGTTGTACTTTATCTTTGAACTGCTGAGAGGAGCTGCATCCATCACAGTTGATTACCTCACAATAGAACAATGTTTTTAAATGCATAAAAGAAAATGTGTACAAAGAAAAGCAATTATCCTGAAAATGTTATAAGAATAGTTTTAAAAACAAGTGTGCAGATCCAATGTTAAGAATTTTTCTCTAAGATATAAGGGAAAAAAATGAAACAGCCCCTAGTCACAAGAAATTTATCTTCAATGTAACTACAACACTATATTATACAGGTAAAGTGGAATATAGAGCAATTACCTAGTGGGTAGATGAATCTGCACAGATAGTATATTGCTTCCTTTTAAGCATAGAATACACACATATACATATACATACATATATATATATATATATATATATATATATATATATATATATATATATATATGGCAGCTGGTGGCTGAAGTGGATTGGGGTCAGGGAAGGGGGAAGGGGGTCTGAAATCAGGAAGACCTAAGTGTAAAGTTGACCTCAGATACTTAGTAGCTATGTAACCTTGGACAAGTCCCTTAATCCTGTTTGCCTTGGTTTTCTCATCTATAAAATGAGCTAAAAAAAGAAAAGACAAAACATTTTAGTATCTTTGCCACAAAAAAACCAATTGAAATCACGAATAGTTGAACATGACTGAAAAATAACACATGGGGCAGCTAGATGGCACAATGAATAGAGCACCAGTTTTGGAGTCAGGGGGACCTGAGTTCAATTTCAGTCACTTAATAATTAAATCGCTGTGTGACCTTGGGCAAGTCACTTAATGCCATTGCTTGGCAAAAACCAAAAAGAAAAAAGAACACAAATAACCTCTTACATTCAACTCTCTAAAATCAAAAGTTGCATAAAGGATTGTGATGCATCCTGGAGGTGTCCTAGAGCAATAAAATCACAGGTTCAGGTTCTGATGCAAAAAAAAAAAAAATCTAAACCCATATTACCTGAAGAGGCTGTAAATTCTCTAAGAATAGTACTTCTCCTTCACCTGTTATAAGACTGATGTAGATACATCAGTCAATTTATTGGCTAGACATATAATTACAACAATGTTAGCCATTGACATTCATAATAATAAATAACAATGTACATAATTATATTATAAATTATATACATATATACAATTATAGTAATAAAAAGTAAGGTCCTAGAAAAGTACCACTCCAATGCCCCATATCATCTTGATATAGAGTCAATCTAAAGATTCTTCCAATGAGGTCCAAGCTCTAACAGGTTGTCTCCCATGCAAAACAGGAACAGTGCCACAGACCAGCATCATCTGTCTGCCATCAGAGCACTAGCCTGCATGTTTAGAAAGATGTTCATTACAATCAATAGGCTAATAGGCAATGAATTCCTTGACCATAACAGCCATAAAAATTCACAGTAGTGGTAGCAGAGGAAAAGGGAGCTTAGGTTACTGATAATTATATGATTTTTAGACCTGTTTATAAACATAAATTCTACTACTGGTATTCTAAAGATGAGACTATTGTCCAAGAACCATTGAGTCAATATATTGTTAGAGGAACTGAACCATATCAATCCTGGGAGTCTCACTATATAGAAACAAAACTAGATGACAAAGAAAGTTGTAACTAAATGGAAGAATGGACCATAAGTTCTCCTTGGAAAGGCAAATTTATTATTTTTTTTAATTTTGTTTTTAGTTCCAAATTCTCTCCCTCCTGCCACTCCTTCCCTTATTCCTTGAGAAGACAAGAAATATAATATCTATTATAAATATACAGCTTTGCAAAATTTATTTCTGCATTAGTCATGTTCTGGAAAAAAAAGCAAGAAAAAATAAAGGAGAAAAAATGTGCTGTAGTCTGCACTCAGAGTTTGTCAGTTCTCTCTCCAGAGATGGATAACATTTTTCATCATGAGTACTTTAGAATTATCATTGTATTGATTTGTTGCTAAGTATTTTTCTTTATGATATTGTTGTTACTATGTAGTTCGTTCTCCTGGTTCTACTCACTTCACTTTGCATCAATTCATAAATGTCTTCCTAGGTTAGAAAGGTAAATATAAAAACTGATTTTGCTATGTGCATTGAAATTCTCATGGTTGGGGGAGGGATCGTATTTTCCCCCTCTTTATAACAGTAATATCAGTAATTTCATTTTAGAAAGAACTTATGAGCAATAATGTTCTCCTGCCCCCATCTTTGGGAACTTCTTTTTCACAATATGTGTACAAAATCAGTCAAAAGACAAAGGTTTGTAAAAATCACTCATGTTAAGTGAATATATGTATTATAATTGTTGACTTCAAAGTGAAAGTGAGCATAGGGAAAGGGCAGAGAAAAATAAGTCTGAAAATATGACTCAGTATAAGAAAATGAAGAGAACAAAGGCTTATAGAGGTAAAGTCAATAAGTTGACTTCAAGTCAAGAAGTCCTGGGTTCATATCCTGAATCAAACACATGTTATCTGTTTCTTTGACAACTTGCTTATACCTCCTAGGCTACAGTGTTCTGTAAAATGAGAGCATTGGTCTCTGAAGTCCCTTCAAGTTCTAAATCTCTGAGCCTATAATCCTGAGTCTTCTGCCTTTATACCATGACTTCTTAATTCTGTAAAAGATTTAGAAGGCACATTGCAAAAACATGAAATTAGCTCTGACAATATATAGGAGGGACAGATGGTACAATGAACAGAGCAGAGATCTTAGGATCTGGAAGATTCTCTTTTTTTGAGTTCAAATCTGATCTCAGACATTTACTAGTTATGTGACCCTGGGCAAGTCACTTAATCCTATTTGCCTCAGCTCCTCAATTGTAAATTGAACTAGACAAAGAGTTGGCAAACCACTCCAGAATCTTTGCCAAAAAAATCCCAAATGAAGTCTTAAATAGCCAGACACAACTGAAAATGCCTGAACAGCAGTATATAGGAAAGAACTGGTGGGCATACCATTACATGTTAAAGCAAAGGCCAGTTTCAACAGCAATCTAAATGAAAAAGATAAAAATGAAGATAATTTGTTGATTCCAAATAGCTCCAACTTAGCCTATTCAAGTATACTATTGATATCAAAAAATGGAAAATGGGAAAGATATTGACTCTGATTTGAGCAACTTACATTTAATTGACAAAAAATGTATCAAAAAACCCAATCAGAAACCACCTCAGCCAACAAACATATGGACAAATTGAAAAAATATGTCAACTAAGTTTAGAATGTAAATACAATTAGTAAAATATTGTGGAGGAAAACTGCAATAACAATGTCTCATGAAACACTAATAAAAGAATGGTAAAGGAGAGAGTTAGTTTGTAGAAGGTATGGCCTGAGACCCAATTTGAGCAAATCAACCCAAGATCACTTATATGACACTGGAGGAACAATAAATAAGAACAACAAAATGAAAAATAAAATAAATCTTCCAGTGTTTTTAAAGTGACTTACTTTAAACATCTACATCAGTGAAAGAAGGATCAAAGTGTAGTGAAATATTAACTTTGCAATCAGGAAAATTTGGATTCATATCTAACCTTTAACACTTATTAACAATAGATTACAGATCCTAAGTCCAAGTTTGTCACTCTAACTAATTTGTCCGGACCTCCTCAACTAAATCCATAATCCCTCAAAAGTGATCAGTCAAAAAAAAAAAAAAAAAGAAAAGAAAAATCAAATAAATGAAAAATGTCTCTTTTTCAGACTATGAAAAGTAACTAAGAGGAACAATTTTAAAAGTTTGTCCATCTTCAGAGGATAGAGCTCCATCCCTGAAGTCAGGAGGACCTGAGTTCAAATCTGACCTCAGACCCTTAATAATTGCCTAGCAATTGGGTAAGTCACTTAACTTTATTGCCTTGGGAAAAAAAAGTCTGTCCATCTATATGCATATATATAGATACATACAAGTACATATGCATATCCATAAATTTATATCTACATATACATACCAAATATATATACATGCACATACATATATAATATATATATATATATATATATATATATATATATATATATATATATATCTACTGATGGACAATGAGCTGGACCCAGAATTTAATGGCAACAAAAAGGATACAAGATTTATGAAACACCTACTATATTCCAGTTATTATCTCATTTTTGATGCTCATAACTATTCTGGAGGGTAGGTACTATTATTATCCTAATTTTACAGTTGAAGTAATTGAGACAAGCAAAGGTTAAGTGACTAGTTTCTGAATTAATTGACTAAGTATCTGAGGCTGGTTTTGAATTCAGGTCTTCCTAAGAGTCTAAATTGTGCACAGAAGCTTTTCACCTGGATATTTCCCTTGTAACCATAAGACTGGATCAAGAAACCTAGGCCAACTATACTCTGTAAAAATAGATGTCTACACTTGTTGGTGCAAGGGAGAGCACTAAATGGAAAAGAAGCAGCATCAAAAAGGATCAGCAGGGAGGACATAGAATGTCCAGTCAAAAGGAACCAGAGTTGAAGCTAAGACTGTTCCCTCCTTATAATGGAAAATGGGAGTCCGTGCATCAAAGTATCTGAGTTGTGTCTTTTTTTAAACTACCAGATTAAAAGTCTTACCTATATCACATATACCAAAGACAGAAAGAAAGGTCCCATATTCACCAAAACATTTATTGTTGCACTGTTTGTAGCAGCAACATTCTGGAAACAACGAAGCTACTCATCATTTAGGGATAAAATAAACTGTGGTCCATGTAATGGAAGATTATTGTACATAAGAAAGGAATACAGTAGAAGACTAATATGAATTGATACAAAGTTAAGCAAGCAGAACCAGAAAAAATATGCATGATGACCACAAAAATTTAAACGGAAAAAAACACACACACAAAGTTAAACAAGATGCAATAATGTCTGATTATAATGAGCAGATTTGGCCCTGAAGAAGAAATAGAAGAATATACTCTCTTACTTTGCAGAAGGGGAGACTCTGGATATGGTATACTTCCTATATTTCCAGAATCCATTGATGTGTTAACTAATTTTGCTGAATGTTTTTCCCTCCCTCCTTCCTCACTTCCTTCCTTCTTTCCTTACTTTCCTTCCTTCCTTTTTTCTTTCCTCCTTTTATTCCTTTTGTTCTTTATTATAAGGAATGGCTCTGTGGTTGGGAGAGGAGAAAGGATATATTGGGAAATAAAAGTAAATTAAAAAAAGATATAAATACAAAATTTAAAATTTTTATTTTTTTTAAATTTTTTAAAATTTTTTAAATTTTAAAATTTTATTTTATTTTTTAAAAAATAAAAAATTGGCTTATAGCCAAAAAAATTTGAAGTTAACTAGATCTGGATGGAGCCATAAGTATTCAACTTCATAGAGGTTGTTTTAACAAGCTCAGTTTCTTTTTCTTTTTTTTACCTTTTTCTTCTATGGTTATGAGTAAAGAATTATGCACAGTTAAATCATGCCTGTATTTG
The DNA here is from genome assembly GCF_037893015.1 of Macrotis lagotis. Lineage (NCBI taxonomy): Eukaryota > Metazoa > Chordata > Mammalia > Peramelemorphia > Peramelidae > Macrotis > Macrotis lagotis. The sequence continues at coordinate 432,803,372 of NC_133658.1, read as the reverse complement.
ACTTCCATTTCAAATAGCACAGGAAAGAGGACAAAGTCTCCTAATGAGTGGGAACACCTCTAGTCATAAGAACTAATTTCATAAGTACATGCAGTCCACCCCAGCCTAAGGAAAAGATTGCTACCACTCTATAAAAGAATAAAGTCAAGAGACAGAGGTACTCAGCTCCCTGAAAGTCATAGAGAGTTTAGCATTATTTCTAGGTATTGAATGGAGTGCATGAATCACAGACTAAGGTCAAGCATTTGGACAGTAGCCCCTTAATGGGGATTAAATAGCTCTTGGCTGTTAAAAAATTCAAATAGATATATGTATGGATGAGAACAGGTGACATGAAACTCTAGAATTTTTTCATTCACTCATTCAACAGTTTATCAGTAGTAAATGGAAGCAATATTTCAAGCAGGATAACATACTATTTTTTGCTACTCTAAAATTTCCATGTCTGATTTATTAGTTATGTGGTCATGAGCAAGTCACTTAACTAAGGAGCCTCAGGCAAAAATCTTTTAGACTACAAGTTATAAATCTACTTCAGAGGAAAAATACAGTTCCCACACCCACAAAGAAGTCACAGGTCCTTGAAGAATTGATCATTCCTTGGGGTGGTGGTGCAGGGCAGGGAAAGGGATGAAGACAGAGGGGTCATCAGGAAGGGAAAGGAAATTAGGTTGCCACTAATTTCATAGGAATGTGGTCAGAGCACTCAACTGACAACCATAGCACAAGCAAAAAGCTTCCTGATTGGTTAAGTAAAAGCCAAGCATTAAAGACTCGAACTATAAGCTTATACCAGTGTATCCAAGTAGATCAATGCCAGATGGGTGGAGAATTCTTGGATACAAATGGGGGAGGGGAGGAATCTACCAGAGATCTCTTTGCCTGGAGAGAAGAATAACAGGGCCAGGTTAGGTCTAGGGAAATATTGCTTAGTTAATGAGTACTCTACAGTAACATAGGTTATACAATGAATAAAACATTGGATCTGGTCTCAGATATTTACTAGCTGTGTGATTCTAGGGAAGTCACTTAACTTGCCTGCCTTTATTTCCTCAATAGTAAAAGGGAAGTCATAATAGTAATTATCTCATAGTGCTGCCATAAGGATCAAATGAGATAATAAAGTACATAAAGCAGATAATTCTATTAGAAACCAGGAGGAATGGGAATTCAGGGAATCCTGGAAGCATTTATATGAATTGATGCTGAGAGAAATGAGCAGAACCAGAAAAACATCGTACACCCTAACAGCAACATGGGGGTGATGATCAACCTTGATGAACTTGCTCATTCCATCAGTGTAACAATCAGGAACAATTTTGGGCTATCTGAGATGGAGAATACCATCTATATCCAGTGAAAGGATTGTGGAGTTTGAACAAAGACCAAAGACTATTACCTTCAATTTAGGGAAAAAATCATTATCTTATTACATAATTTTGCTATCTCTTTTATTTTATTTCCTTAAGGATATGATTTCACTCTCATCACATTCAACTTAGATCAAAGTATACCATGGAATTAATGTAAAGACTAACAGATTGCCTTCTGTGGGGGGTGGGGGGAAGGAAGAAAGAATAGGGGGGAAATTGCAAAACAAAATAAATAAAATCTTTTTTTTAAAAGTGCATAAAGCAGTGTCTGGCACACCGAGAGGGTTAATAAATGCTTATTCCTTTCCCACAATGACATTTTCTTGTTGCATTTTTTCAAAATCTGCAATTTCCCTTTTTCCTTGTCAATAAAACCTAGAAAATCTTGAGTTTTTGAACATGTGGAGATAAGGAAGCAAAGAGATAATGATAATAATGATATCCAACATTTCTATAACACTTTAAAGCTAGCCAAGTTCTTTCGGTTGCCAAGTCATTAGTGATTATGACAGCAAATGGAGCAGAGAGAAGTAAGTTAGTGGGTGGATTAGTTTATCTCTAACCCAGAGAACCAAACTGACTGGGGAGGGAGGGAGAAGAAAAGAGAGACTGGAGAGCAGGGAGGTCAGATACTCCAGCCTGAAACTGAGATTCACAGATCACAAAAATCTAGTTATGTTACTGAAATATGAAAGCCCTAGGGCTGAGGGCAAAGTCTCTGGGTGAGGTTCCTAAAAGAAAAGATTGACCCAGAAATATGATGCCCAGAACCCCATTAGAATCCTCACTGAGGTGAAGGTACAAAGATTAAAATCAATTCCACCAAGATTTACTAAACTTTTACTATGCTTGGGTTTGGGGCACTATATCGTTACCTTGAGAATATAGTTTGGGATTTCACAAAATATTAGTTTATCCCTTCCACTTCATGATTTTTCACATTGTTATTTTCTTCATTGCAGTTCCACTATATCACAGGTAGGCATAAGAAATTAAGTGGGAATTTTGGGGGAGTTTTATGGAAGCTCTAGAAAACACAAAAAAAGTTTAGGAACTCAGAAAGGCATAAAATATCTGTATAATATTGTATAATATAGTCTATGACTAAATATTTAACCCAAATTTTACAATAAGGTACTATAAATACCCCATAAAAAGAAAATTTAAAAAGCAGACTTCTCTAGTATGAAGGAAGGGTCAAAATTTTTTTACACAGATTTTTTGCACCCCTAACTCCCATAATGTGGAAGGGATAACTGCATATTCTAGCAGGACAAAACAATTGGTATACAGATCGATAAATCATTAGAATTGAATTAGATGTGATTTCATTGATACAGAGAAGCTCCAGGGACGGCTAGGTGGAGCAGTGGATAAAGCACTGGTCCTGGAGTCAGGAGTACCTGAGTTCAAATATGACCTCAGACACTTAATAATTACCTAGCTGTGTGGCCTTGGGCAAGCCACTTAACCTCATTTGCCTTCAAAAAAAAAAGGCAACAACAGAGAAGCTCCAGTGTGGAAATTCCCTTTATATATACATGTACAATAAATAAAACAATCTCTACTTTTAATGAATTCATATTCTAATTGTAAAAATATTGTTGTTTGTCTTTCTTTCTCAAAGAGAACCACGACATCAGGGAGGTGATGCCATGACTTGCAAGTGAGTTGGATTTAAGTAAAGGAGTGATGTGCAAAGTCATCAGCTTCACTCTCTTCTCTACTGCCATCTGGATCCTGTGACCAGATATGGATTGGGATGATCGGAGATATCCCCAAAAGATAACTTTTTAAAAGATGGGTGTGGTTAATCTTGAAGGAATTATAAGACAGGTCTACCCAAATGTTGGTGGAACTGTGATTTGGTATTTGATTTGAAATGATACAATTAAAGTAATTAAAATACCCATCAATAGATATATACACCACAAAGATCAGTAATGAAACAAAAACTCCATATACACCTAAGCATTTATAGCAGCATATTCATAGTAGCAAAGAAATGGAAACAATAATTAGAGAATGTCTAAATAAATTGTTATACATGAATGTAATGAAACACTGTTGTACTCTAAGAAATGATGTGGGGGGGGGTGGCCAGGTGGTTCAGAGGATAGAGCACCGGCACTGGAGTCAGGAGTACCTGAGTTCAAATGCAACCTCAGACACTTAATAATTACCTAACTGTGTGGCCTTGGGCAAGCCATTTAACCCCATTTGCCTTGCAAACAAAAAACCTAAAAAAAAAAATGATGTAAAGGGTGAATATAGAGAAAGATTTACATGAATTGAAGTAAGCAAAGCCAAAATAAAACCAAAAATTAACATATAAAATGACTACAACAAAGTAAATGGAAAGGACAACCACAAAACAAAAAAACACAAATGCTTTGAAATTTTAAAGAGAAAGTTGATCCTAAAAAAGAAATATAAGAACACATCTCTTTCACTTCTTTGCAGAAAGGGGTTAGGAGGGAGAATACATGGATCTGTATTAAAATTTCAGATTTTTTTTTACCAGGAAGGGAAAGGAGGAAGCATTTATTTTAGTATTCTGTGGATCATTTATGCACTCAATGCTATGGTAAGTGCTTTCCAAATATTTCCTCATTTGATGCTCACAGGAACTCTGTGTTCTAAGGCCCCTTTCTAGCCCGATATTCTGGTTTAAGGCCTTTTCTAGTCCAACATTCTGAATTCTAAGACTCCTTCTAACCTTGACATTCCATGTTCTAAGATTCCCTCTAGTTCTGATATTACACATTCCAAGAACCTCTCTAGCCCTGACATTCCACCTTCAAAGGACTCTTCCAACCCTGACATTCCACCTTCTAGGGACCACTCTAATTCAGAAATTCTCTACCTTGAGCCCTGATATTCTGTGTTCTGAGGCCCCTTCCAGCCTTGACAGTTTGTGTTCCAGTGATGACGATGGTGAGTTGTGGCTCATAACACAACACAGTCCCCACCCTCATAGTCTTTAACCATCATCCATGACATAGCCACAGCAACAGGCTCCCAGGCCATGGAGCACCACAGATCAGTCATGTCTAAATTACATGTGTTGGGAGTTCTCCCAGGTGCTCTGTAATTAGCCAGTGTGGAAAGCATTTCTGATTCATTAGGTCAACTCTAATGGCTTCCTCATTAAAAGTTTTTCCTGTAAAGCTGACAGAAGCTAGAATTTAATAGCAGCTTCCAGCACTTTCTTTATTAGCTGAGTGTGTTTGAATCTGTTGTTAGAGCCTGAGTAGAGAGATTTCTATGAAGAAATGCTATAGTCCCAAGTAACATGGACAGCCCCAAGGTAGTGGAAGGTGGGCAGTGGGAGGCAGAATGGAAGATGGAGGGTGAGCTTCAGGAAGTCAACAATGAATGGGGTGTTGAGTAGTGAACAGCAGAGGGTAAGAAGTAAATGGTGGGAAGTGTTAGGCCATCTTTGTGGGCCCAATTTTCAGATATTCCCCTTGCAAGAAAGTTCACAGACCTGGTTTTGACTCAGAGACAGATTTACTAAGCCAGAGAAAGTGTTTCCCATCACTAATAAGAGATCAACAAAATGTCTAAAGAAGCAATGTAGCTTTGGGGGTCTGGAGTTGGAGAACCTGGTTTTGAAACCAATTGTGCCATTATTAGTTGTGTTATTTGAGCCTATGGTTTTTCCCCCAGAGGCCCTCAGTTTCCCCATCAGTGAAACAAACATTTGAATGATTTGGAATCTAAAGTCCTTTTCAGTTCTAAATCCAGTGACCTAGGATTTTATTAGCAAATTCAAAGTTCATTTCTAGGAGAGTTAATGACGGAAAAACACAGTTTATATTAGTGAGATTACCTATTTTTTTCTTTCTTCTCATCTGTGGTCACTTAGACCCTCAATGCACAGACCAAAATTTATTTCCTTATTACCTTTCCTTACTAGATAATAACCTTTTTTGTAATCCCTCTACTCTACCCCTAATTCATCAAAGGACCTAATATCCAAGATATGAGCTAGGAAAGGGTGAACCTTCTTGAATCTATCCTCCACATAGAGCCAAAGTGATCTTCCTAAAGCATGTCTGACTATGTTACTCTACTAATCAATACGTTTCTGAGGCCTCCTATTGTTTTTAGTATCAAAAACAAATTTTTCTCTTTGGTATTTAATCCCTTTACAACTTGCCTTCATTCTAATCTTCTGAGGTTTTTACAAATTAAGCTCTTCCATACACTCTACAATTCAAACAAATTGACTGTCTTTGCTGTTTGTCTCACACAAAATTCTATCTCCTTTCTCTGTCTCTTTGCCCAGGTTGTACCCCGGGCCTGGAATGCACTCTTTCCTCATCTTCATCTTGTTGAATTCCTAAGTTTCTTTCAAGGTCAACTCAGGTGCCATTATTTTTTTAGATTTTTCAAGGCAATGGGGTTAAGTGGCTTGCCCAAGGCCACACGGCTAGGTAATTATAAAGTGAATGAGGTTGGATTTGAACCCAGGTACTCCTGACTCCAAGGCCAGTGCTCTATCCACTGCACCACCTAGCTTCCCCTCAGGTACCATTTCTTACAGAAGGTCTTTCCTAATCCCCATAGTCACTAACACCCTCCCCACAATTATCTGGGATTTTCTGTGTATATATATTTTGAATATTCTTATGTAACATTGAAAGGGAACTCTTTTCCCCAGCTTTCTAGAAGAGATGGATCTGAATCTCATCCAGCCTTTCATTCAGGCCTGTCACCCAGGCCTGTCACTTAAACTTTTACCAATTCATCCTTCCTTCAAATCACTACAGCTCTCATTGATTCACCAACAATAGGCCCTAGGCCAAGACACACTTAGTCATTGTTTGGGTCCTGATTGACTATGAGTGAATCTAATAACAATTATTTTTGTTTTGGCTAGAAATTCTGAGGTTTCTCCCCTCCCAGATTGTTTTGGTGTTTTTTTTTTTTGACTAGGCTAAAGAGGTCTGCCTTATTTCCTTCTTACTTAACCCTAATCATAGAATAGTCTTGTTTCAGTCAAACTGTTATAGACTTGAGCTTTAAAAAGGCAGCATTTCCCATGGAATCTCAGGGTCATCTCCAGTCATTCATATCCATATTTGAACACTTGACCCAAATGACTCCAGAGGAGGGATTGAGGTTGGTGACTTTGCACAGCCCTTCCCCTCACTTAAATTCAATTCACTTGCTTGTCATGGTATCACATCCCTGATGTCATGGTCCTCTTCAAGAAAGAAGGACAAACAAGAACCAATCCATCCTTCATTTAGCTGTTAAAATAATTTTCCTAAAACATAAATCTCAGCATGTCACACATACAGTGCCTCCCTTCATCCTCTGTACCCCCCCCAGACACACACATCCACATGCCTTCACTCAATAAAATCCAATGACTCCCTATTACCTCCAGAATAAAATTTAAAGTCTTTTATTTGTCCCTTTACTACCTAATACCTTCTTAAAATATATTCCCCTCAACACACTCTACAATCCAGTTACAGTTGCTCACTTGGATGTTCTTCATACACATCATTCTGGCTCTAAATTCCACACGTTTAATCTAACTGTCCTTCCCCTCGACCCCATTCCCATTCCCCATTGCTATAATGCTCTTCCTCTTCTGTCTCTAGACTTCCCTGAATTTCTGCAAGAATTGGCTCAAATCTCATTTCCTGCAGATTCCTTTCTTCCCCTCTCCCTCCCCTGGTACTAGTACCTTCATTCTACTCTGTATATATCTTGTGTTCCTAGTTATTTACAAATTGTCTCCTCCATTGGAATCTAACCTCTATGATGGCAAAGACAGGTTTTTTGCCTTTGTAGCCCAGTGCCTGATGCAGAGTAAGGGCTTAATAAATTCTTATTGAATAACTGATCTTGCTCCCCTTTCCTTTTTCATTGGGAAATAAAGATTCAATCAGTCATACCTTGTTACCAAGAGTCAAGAGGCAATATGATGATCCTCAGGTCTTCTCTGTTGTTTTGAGGACCTTCTATCAGACAAAAAATTATTAATATAATCTCAGTAGCTCAGAGCCCCCAATTAGGAAACTTGCTAACATTTAGATAGAGGTTTAGTTCCATCTTAATTTAAAATTTTGGTAACTCCAGCTAACCCTTGACTTCTTTATATTTGGAACAAAATTAGGATACTGAAAAGACATAGGTAAAAGAAAAGAGCAGAGTATGTTTCAGTATCAATTATTGAACAGGGGAGGGAGTAGGAATTAGGGAAAGATAAGAACATTTGTTACCTCCATCAGTCTTCAAAGAGTTGAGTATAATCAATAGCTTCAGTCCTAGTCATCTGTTCCTAGATGCCTCCAAGGGCTTAATAACCCATCTCCATATCAATCTGATATGAGCTATGGCTCAATTTTCCTTTCAGTTTTCTCTTTTATCTGTTCCCCCTTGTCAATAATTCTCAGTGATTTCATTTTAGGTCCTCCTCCTGCTGCTGCTGCTGCTGCTGCTGCTGCTGCTGCTGCTGCTGCTGCTGCTGCCCATCTCTTGTAGTTCTGGCTGGTTTTATTCAATCTGTCCTCTTGTAAATTGAGTTTCTTTTTTCAGACTTCTAGATGTGACTCATGTTTCCCATCCACCTCAAAAATCACAATAATTCAAATTACTTTCAAGTGGTAAAGAAATGTTTTTCTCTTTTAACTATAAGTCCCAGAAATCAGTTCTTAAACCTCTGCTCTATATGTATAGCTTTTACTCCCTCAATAGAGTATGTTTCTTGAGGACAGACTACTTTATTTTTCATTTTGAATCCCCATAGCTTATCACTGTATCTAATGCATAGTAGACTTAATAAATTCTTGTTGCCTTATTGATTGATCCCCATTTTATAGATGAAGGAACAAAGCCTTCAGTTCCCTCATCTTTCACTTTAAAATCTATGAGGCCATATTGAAGTCAGAACTAGAACTAAGATAGTGGAAAACCAGTTAATAGATCATAGCTTAGAGAGGAAAAATACTGGAGAACTCATAAAGTCCAATTGCATTTGCCTTGCATGTAAAAAACTGAGTCATAGAGCAGTTAAGTGATTTGCTCAGAGTCATATGGCTAATCAATGTATGAAGTAGGGATGTGAATCCCTACTTCCAAATTCAGAATTTTCTCTACTATAATGAGCTGTGTTCTACCAAGCTGGGACAGCTTAGAATAAAAGTCTGGAGGCATACCATCATCTAAGAATTAGTCTTGTGTTAAAGGTTCTAGATTGGTCAATGGGGGAATTAAGATTTTGGTCATGGCAAAAGTTCTCATTCCCAAAGGAATTGGTATTCTGTATTGGTGTAAGTACAACTCAATTGAGAAAATGATGAGCTAAGTATACTTATTCTAAAATCTCTTCACTTATCTTTATTTTGTCTATTATCTCTTCTCCATGTGGGAGGCAGGACAAGTATGATTATCTCTATTTAAAATAATGTGTAGAAAGGCAAAAAAGTTCAAAAGGAGGAAGGGAGAAAGGGGTAGAGGCAGGGAAGGGAGGAGGGAAGGAATAGAGGGAGGAAGAGAGGAAGAGAAGAAGAGAGAAAAGGAAGGAATAAAGGAAGTGATGGGGAAGGGAAGAAGGAAAGGGAAGGGAAAGGAAAGAAAAGAAAGGGAAGAGAAGGGAAGGGAAGAATAGAGAAGGGAGAAAATAAGGAATAGATTTTACATCTGAGGAAATTGAGATAGAGATCAAAGAAGTGTGACACTGACAATCATTCAGTAAATCAAGGGCAAAGCTGGGGCTAGAACTCTGGTTGTCTGATGGCTAAGAATTCCTTCCTCTATATTCCACTGCCTAGAAAAATTCAGCAGCATGATAAGTTGCCTGTAGTACAATTAGACAGAGAACTGAATTCAAGAATCTACCATTTTTCAAGATATGTGACACCAATCACAGCTCCTCTCTGAGTCTTAACTTCTTCATCTATAAAATAGGGGAAATAACCCCTGCCTCTTTCACAGTTAAGCACTCCTGTTTCCATCATTCCATCCCCTCCCCAAAGAAAGACTCTTATTCTGCCCCCCACCCAAAAATTAAATGAACATTGCAAGTACCTGGAAAACCATAAAATAACAATCAGAAATTATAGCTTCCATTTCTTTGGCACTCAAAATCCCATTACAGAGCACATTTAAGACTCGGAATAATCTGGTGAGGCATTGCCCATAGTCACCTAGAGATTAAGTAGAGGAGCTCAAATCCAAATATCTCCCACGGCTTCTTCTGACTGCAGCTTCATAGCATCACAAGCTTCAGAGGAAGGCACCTTGTCTAGCCAAGCCTTTCATTTTACAAATGAGGAAATCAAAAAAGTGATTAGCCTGAGGACACAGGAATCCTAAGTAGAAACACCAAGATTTGAGTCCAAGTCTTTTGATTTTAAATCCATAATTCCTTCCAGACCATCTAGCCCAATCACCTCATTTTACAGATGTGGAAACTGAGGTTTAGAGAGGTGAAGTGGCTAGTTTAAGGTTGAATAGCTAAGGCAAAAGCAACATTCAAATCCAAGTCCCCTCACTCTAAAGCCAATGCTTTCTCTACCTCCCCCCCATATTGTTTATTTTCTTCCCTTCTTTCCTTCCTTCCTCTCTTCCTTGCTTTTTTTCCCTTCTTCCTTTCCTCCTCCCCTCCCTTCATCTCCCCCTTCTTTCCTTGCTCCCTTCCTCTCTTCTTCTCTCCCATCCTCCCTTTTTGCCCTTTCTTCCTTTCCTCTTCCCCTTTCTTCCTTTCTCCCTTTCTTATTTTCTTCCTCCCTTCTTTCCTCCCTCTTTCCCTTTTTTACTTCCCCCTTCCTTCCCTTCTTTCCTTTTATTCTTTCTTCCTTCCTTCATCACACATTTTTTTTCCAAGAGGAAGGGGTAAAAGGCAAACATCAGGCAAAAAAATAAGGAAAGGATAAGAGGCAAACAGAAAAAAATTAGGCAGACATCCCTCCTAAATTTCCAACAGAGTTGACCTGTGTTGTACACAGAAGGGACCTGACTTGCAGCCAACTCATTAAAAGCTGATAGGCAGTTTGAGAACAATATCCCAGCCAAACTTCCTTCCAGACTGTTGGATCCAAAGTTTGGAATATGTTCTCACTCTCCCTCCTGTTTCCTGGAACCCAGAGCTTGTTAGGAGGAAAATGAATCCAACCGTGCATGGAGAAATCTCTCTGTGACTCCTTGGCAATGGCGAGGCAGCCCCTAGGCCTGCAATCTGGAATGATTTCAGCTTAATGAGTGTGAGACTGGGCTGGCATAGGCAGGAGGGCTTCTCAGGAGCAATAGCAGCTCAGAAATTGAGGCCAGCTCAGTGATGAGAACAAATGGACTCAGAGGTCACAGCAGGGCAAAAATGACCAAAGCACCCTCCAGTCACCTCTCGTCAAGGCATAAGATCTGGCAAACACCACTGTCTTCCATCTCTATTCTAGGAGGGAATTGGGAGGGAGAAGAGATTGGAGCGTGGCCATATGTAATAAAACAAGAAAGCATGGGAAGTAGAAAAGGCAATGGCCTTGGAGTCAGGAGTTTGAATCCTGGCCCATACACTTGTCAGACTGAGCTAGAGATCAGGTCCTCTATCTCCATGACTAAAGAGTGTTTCTTTCCCTACAACATTTAAGAGATCTATCTGCCTTTTACACTGTTTATTTTACATTCATTTCCTTGGTATTCCCACATTAGTTCAAGCCCTCAGCAACTCTCACTGGGACTCTCATTATTTTTGTTCTCTTTTCCTTCACCTTTACACTAAAGTGACTTTCCTAATACATAGTGAAATGGTCCCCAACATGTAAACATTCAGACATCACACAATGATTCAAAGGTAGGCAGAATAAATATCTATAATCTCTTCTCCATCCCTCCTCAACTCTTCTCTAAGGGAAACTAATTCCTTGCAGGAGGGGAAACTGGAGGGGGACAGAATTTTGGACACTTGTATCAGGTACAAGACCAGAATTCTATTCATCTATTCCCCTTGAATATTACTATCTAAAGAATGCATTTTCTACCTTCAAATCGAATTTCTGGTTGCTATTTATCTATAGGGAAAGAAGGACCCAAACTTTATATTCAAGGCTTTAGTCCTTTCCTACTGGAAGCCAGTTCCATAATGAACACAGCAAATAAGATGCAAAGGAACCATTTATCCAAGTCAATAGGAAAATAGAAATCATAGGGAATATACAAAGGACAAAGAGTGAAGGAACTTTCCCCATTAGGAGAAAGGTGACTCAGTTCAGTCAAAACACTCCTAAATTTCATCTAAGGGAAAGTTCCTCAGTCTCTAAAGTAGCAAATTGGGAATAGTGGCATGTTGGCTTCTCCCCAAAGTATTTTTCTTTAGAAACCTGAAGTGGGGTTGGCATCTTCCAGTTTCTCTCTTGAAGCTAGGAGTCAATAGTTCCTGAAGCAACTACCAAAGCCTGAAGAATATCAAAGAAGCCAATAAGACTCATGGAGACTAAAGGGACTTCTGAGACCTGAAAAAAATCCAAATAGAGCAGAAGTCTCCTCTCTCCTAATCTCATCAATTCCCCTATACCCCTCAAAGTATGTGTCTCCATCAAAGGCAAGAGAGTCTCATACCAATGGACTTTGGGACTCACATTAATCTTCCTTGGAGTTAAACTCTTTACAGAGATCAACTGGGACAAATACAAAACAAGTAAATATACAGTGTAAGCACAATTTCTTTAAAACAGCAAAAGTGATTTTTTTGTACCATTGAAACTGAAATAAAACAAATGCATTTTAAACAGTACATGAAGTAGACATGGCACTTTTGTTGTTTGTACTTGGTTCTCAAACAAGACCAATGACATCATGAGGATAATGTGTTGAATATAAATTAGATTTAAGTGAGTCAGAGTTATGCAAAGACATCAATATCAGTTTCTCTGGAAGAATCATCAAAACCTAGTGGCAAGGTCAAGATGATTGGTGAGAGTCCCAGAGCATCACCAAGAAGAATGCTACAGTGACAATATGCCTAACTACAAGGTTCCTCAATAGATCTGTCTCCTTGAAGAAGGTCTTGATGTTATTATTTGGTTTCAACATTGTTTTTGTTTCTCTAACAGATCTTCAGAGCTAAACAGGCTAGTTAGTAGGCACCTCTTAGTTTTTCTTTCAAATGAAAGATGTTTCAAGCATGAGTGGCTGCATTATTTCCTTCATCCAAGGTGTCAAAACACAAGTCAGTAGGCAGGGGTAGTTCTCACCTAAACATGAGCAAGTATGGTGTAAGGCCATGTAACATCATTCCTGATGGAGTTATATGCATGTACTAGAAATGAAACAAGTTGACTCCACTATGAACATATTATACCTAATGTGTTCATAAACCTTTAGGAGATGCATAAAATCTCAATTCCTCAACCTAATACTGAAGGTGGTTTCCAGTCTGATTTTGCAGAATTCCCCTACATTAGATCCAGTCAGACTTACTCTTCCCACCTACAACCTCCCAACACATCTCTTGAGCTTTCTTGTTTCTTTCATGTTATTCTTCCTACCTGAATGTCCGAATATTATATAGGATTAGAAATGAAAAAGACTTCAGAGGTCATTAGTACTACTCAGTCCTTTGATAATTGAGGAAAATATGACCTAGGGAAATTAAGTGAATTAAATTAATCATTAAGTTGTGAACTCCTTGTGAATAGAAACTGCCATGGAGTCCAATCTTTCAGGAAACCTTCTCCCACTTCTCTATTCACACATGAGTAAGCTAGGTCTTCAAAAATTGTAAAACAAAATATAATCCATGGTTCTATTCTATTTCGTATTACCTTAAGTTTCTTAATGTGAATGAATTCTATTAATGTACTATTGGTGGAGTTGTAAAGTGATCTAACCATTCTGGAGAGCAATTGGGAACTATACCCAAAAGGCTCAATGTGCATAACTTTTGATCCAGCAAAACCACTACTAGGTCTGTACCTCAAAGAGATCTTAAAAATGGGAAAAGGACCTATATGTTCAAGAATATTTATAGCAGCTATTTTTGTGATGGCAAAGAATTAGAGATTGAGTGGATGCCCATCAATTGAGGAATGGATGTATAAGTTATGAAATATAAATATAAATGTATTATTCTATGAAAAATGGTAAGGAGGCAGATTTCAGAAAAACCTCGAAACACATGAACTGATGCTGAGTGAAGTGAGCAGAACCAGGAGAACATTGTACATAGTAAACAGCAACATTATATAATGATCAACAATGATAGATTTAGCTCTTCCCAATAATACAGTGATGAAAGACTGTTCTAAAAGACTTGTGATGGAAAATGCCTTCCTGAGAAAAACCTAGGGAAACTGATTGCAAATCAAAGCATAATATTTTTGTTTTTTTCTTTCTCAAGGTTTTCCCCTTTTGTTCTGATTCTTTTTTCAAAGCATGATTAGTATGGAAATATATACATATATGTATATAATACATACACACACACACACACACACACACACATATATATATATACTCTCTGCTCTCTCTCGCTGCACCTAATCTATTTCAGTGATCCACCACTATCTATACATATATATATGTATATATATATATATATATATATATATATATAGCATCATTACACTTGTATAACCCATATCAGATTATTCACTTCTGTCTTAGGGAAGGAGAAGGGAAGTGAGGATGGAGAAAATTTTACAAAAATGAAATGTTGAAAACTACCTCTACATGAAATTTGAAAAAAAAATAAACAACAATGGCTTTAAAAAATTGTGAATGAGTCCTATCTTTCATGCCAGATAAAGGCCTTGATCTCTTTCTGGCAGTAAATCACCCCCATTTTCTCTCACCTGCCCTCACACCCCAATGCCTCACTTCAGAGTCCAGCAAGAGAGATTCACAGGGAGCTGAGTGACAAAAAAGGTTTGTTAGATTCATTTAAGATTTCTTTTGAAGCAATTATATTTCCAGAGTAATAAACCCAAGTATTTCCTGCCTCCTGCTTTGAATTGTCTTCTTCAAACTTCAAGGAATTGCCCTAGTCCCAAGGTGTTTGCATGGGTGACTCCACAAGCAGTATGATTTTTATGAATCTCAAAAACTCAACTCCAAAGGAAAAAATAAAATCAATTAAAAATCAATTTCAATGTTATTTATTTAGAGCCATGCAGTGGAAAGAAAGCCCTGAGTTTGAATCATAACTCATATTTACCAATTGTGTGACCATTGGCAAGCCTTTTATTTCCTCTGTTCCTGTTTTCTCCTCTGTTTAATGGATATATATTAATAGCTCACAAATTGTTGTAAGGATCAAATGAAATAATATACATAAAGTTCCTTACAAAGCTTAAAGGGCTAAAAAAATTTAGCTGTATTATCAATTGTCATTATCCATATCTCTAGCATTTAATGGGTATTTTCAATGGCTGTCCCCCATGCCTAAAATACTCATGTTCTTTGTCTCCATCTCTTTCTTCCCTCACTTCCTTCCAGCTAAAATCCACTATGTACAAGAAACCTTTCCTGATCATGCTAAATGGCAGAGCCTTTCTTTTGTTAATTATCTCTTATTTATCCTGTAAATTTCTTTTTTTTTTGTTTAAGGCTAGTTTCTTGTTGTCTCTCCACTTGACTAGAAGCTAGGGCAGGAACTGGTTTTGGCTTTTCTTTGCATCACCAACTCCCCTTAGCACAGTAATTAGTACATACTAAGATGTTAATAAGTACTTGTTGTTTAGAACTTTTAACAATCTACAAAGAATTTTCCTAAATATTGTCATATTTGATCCTCATAACAGCTCCATAAGGTGGCTGGGGTCAATATTACTGTGCCCCTTGTATTAATGTAGAAACTGAGACCCAGGAAAAAAGGATTAACTGGCCCATGGTCCTACATTGCACAGACTCATGATAACACACATATGTATGTATGTGTGCATGTGTATATATATAATGTTTCTATATATATTATATAATATACATTTTAACCCTTTATAATTTTATATATGACTGTGTTTATATTGTTATTGTTTAGTCATTTCAGTCATGTCTGACTCTTCCTGACACCATTTTGGATTTTCTTGGCACAGATACTGGAATGGTTTGCCATTTACTTCTCCAGCTCATTTTATAAATGAGGAAACTGAGGCAAACAGGGTGAAGTAACTTGCTCAGAGTCAAACAGTCAACCTGAGACCAGAAGATGATTCTTTCTAACTCCAAATCCATCATTCTATCCACTGTGCCACCTAGCTGTCCTGTGAATTTAGATCAGGATGGGGAAACCTCTTGTCTATGGGCTGTATTGGTTTGGCATTGCCACGGCAATTGCAGGAGATATTTTATGGGTAATTTAATTAAATATTTGACCAATTATAAACTGAGAATGATGTTATAAATATCCAAATGGTCCTTGGAAGAAAAAAAAGACTCCCCACCCCTGATTTAGATAGCCCTTTATAATTTTATCACTTTTCTCACAATTCTATAAGGTTAATAGCACAAGTATAGATGAGGAAACTGGGGGAAAGAGGTCACCTTTCCTTGAGTCACATAGAAATGTCAGCATTTAAACATGTCTTCTGACTTCTTAATCTTCTATACTTCCTACTGTAATCACACTAAAAGGGTCCTATGTCTATTTAATGACAGATGAAGAAATCTGAAGACAAGAAGGCAAAGAATCTTGACCAAGGCACACAGTCAATCCAAGAAACCATCATTGGTACTTGAATTCAGAATCACAGAGTTAGAAGGAACTTTAGAAGACAATTAGTCCAGCCTCCACAGGAAGTAAATACCATTTCCTCATCATTCAACTTCTGAATATCCCTGATGAAAGAAAAGCTTCAGGGAAGACATAATCAGTCAAAAAGCATTTGATAAGTACCTACTATGTGTTAAAGACCTATGAGTATTAAGTACCTATGATGTGTCAGGGTTTTCACCAGGTACTGGGTACACAAAGATGAAACTGAAACAAAACAGTTCTCACTCCTAAGGGGTGCCATTCTCAGGGAACCCAACATAGCATCTCCCAAGGCTCCTTTCAGAAAAGGGGGGGGGTATTGCTCCTTCTCCCATCTTAAAAAGTCTAATCTCCCATAAAGGCTCAGGTGCTGCTTCACTACTCTCCCTCTTCAAATATCTTTAGAAAGCTGTAGCTGGTTAGTTTTTCTTCCTGATACATTATTTCTTGAATTATATTGGCATCTTAAAGTACATATACTATCCTCCTGTTAGAATGTAAGTTCCTTGAGGACAGGATCTTTTCCCTATCTGGATTTATATTCTGAGTATCTAGCATTGTGCCATATCATAATAAATATTTGTTGAATTGAACTGAATTGAATTGATTAAGAAGTGAGGAAGGTTGCTGATAGCATCCCCAGTTACCAGCTGTCAATCGTCTGGGGAACCCATTTAAAGAAGCCAAGTGGACTTCTCTAGGGTTTGGCCAAATGTCAGGCACCATCTGGGATCTTTGCCTCTTAATGTTGAGCCTTTCTATCCAACTCCCTCCCACCCCCCACCCCCCACCCCCCACTAGAGCCCAAGAGCCCCAAATCCTAATCCTTCCATCTGGAACATGCTAAGTCTAATGATTATATATGCTTCACTAAGATTGGACAATGGTGCAAGGAAGGGCCACCCATAATACACTGGATGGGGAGGGGACAGGGACTTTGTATAAAATCCATGAAATCACTGCATCTACTTAACAATGAAGTAAAAGACCTGGGCTTTCCTGATAGGCTAGCCTCCCCAATAACCCAAGTTAAAAGTCAACAGAATGCATTTCACTGATAGACAACATGGGTTCAAATGCCTATTCTGCTACCAAAAATAAAATAAATAAAATAAAATATAAAATAAAATCCTGGGAACAAATTACCTGTTTTCCTACTATGTAAAATGTGATTTGATTTCTAAGATTTCTTCCAGCAAAGAACTTTCCATGTTCTATATAGTCTAAGTAAGATTCCTTCCAGCTCTGATGTTCTATGGTCTAAGGATTCTTTCAGCACTAACATTCTATGTTCAAAGATTTTGGTTCTATGGTATAAAGGCCTTTACAGATCTGAAATTCTATGTTCCAGTTATCTAATATAAAGAGAGAGGGATGGGGGAGAGAGCTACAAATGACCTAGATATATGAGAAGTTTCATATTCTAAAACACTTTTACATGTGTAAGATTCTCACAACAACCCTAGAAAAGGAAACAGAGCAGGTATAAAGGCATCATAAACTGGGGCTACCTCCATCTCTCCATCAGTCAATGAAGTATTTAATCAGCCTTGAATCTACAGTCCCAACTCCACCCTTTCCTCTTTTTACTCAGGGAATGATCATTAAAGCAATATTATCATTGTTAATGTGAAGGGCATGGCAAGCTAATGCTGAGTTTCTCTCAGATCACTATAGTAGAGGCTCCCTTTTCTCACCAACCCTGGTCTATCCTCATGCCCAATCATCTCAGCCCCATTTTCCAGTTTCCTTATCCTACTATTCTCCAACTTTCCACAGCACTCTTTGAACATATTCCATTAACACCCTTTCTATCTACATATTAGACTTGTGCCTTTTCCCCAGAAATTACTTTTTTAGTCAGTATACTTCTTTATACAAATAATTTCCCTTAATAGAATGTAAGCACATTGAAGTCATGAATTGTTTCATTTTCCTCAATATCCCCCAAACCTGTAACAATTCCTGTCATATAGTTGATGTTTAATAAATGTGAATTGAATTGAATCCAATATCCATCTGCTGAAGCATAGAGGGATCATCAGATTATAAATTTAGAGCTGGAAGGAACCCTAGAGGCTGATTTTCTGTTTCAAGTCAATCCCCTCCCCACACACACACACTTATTTCAACTCTTCTTTAGATATCTCTCCACCACTACCACCCACTCTTCATAATATCCATAAGTTCAAATGAAATATCTGTAAAGTACTAAGCACAGTGCTTACACAGGAGGTATTTCCTCCTCCCATCTACCAATCAGGGCTCTGCTTAACTCCTACCTCTTCCAAGGACCCACTCTACTCATTCCAGTCCACAGGAAGGACAAATATCTTCCCTGCATTTCAACTCCAGGGTGACCTTGGCGTTAGTAATTCTTTTCCTCCCTTACCCACTGTAGTGAGCCATTTACCAAGAACTGCCTACTTTTCCACTGCACTTTCTCTTTCATCTGTCCCATTCTTCCTTAAACTTGTGACTACCCCTTCAGTTCAGCTCCCATCACCCAGCAATACCCTCCTAATTGGTTTTCCCTCTTTCAGTTTCTCACCTTTCTGACCTAGCCTCCACACAGCTCACAAAGTAATCTTCCTAATGTACAAGAACCAGCCTGTAACTCTCTAGATGCATTTTAAGGCATCCCATCTTCCTTCCTAGCCTTATTTCACATGATGCCCCTTAATATGCACTACATACACTCCAATTAAATAGGACCACAAATGATTAGTGGTTGTGTTCAGCTCCTCCAAACCACCATGCTTTGCCTGCATACCTGGTACAAAGAGATTTTTAATGAACTCTCGCAGAATCAAATTAGTGACCAACTCTGGAATTCAAAATATAATTTTACCTAGAGAAGTTTTGAAAGTCCTAAGGGTCCAGTGAAGACAGTCTCTGTTCAGAGTCTGGAAACCTAGTCTTCAGTCCCAAACCCACCACAAAATCAACTGTGACTTTGGATGAGTCACCATACACTTAGTGCCTTAATTTCTTTCTTTGTAAAATGGAGAGAATTGAGGCTCAAGTGAGAATCTGGAAATGGAGTGCTTTTGGGAAATGGAGTTTTCATCATAAATTAAGCAAATTCAACTCTCCATTATTTCAGAAAAAGGAAGACAGAGATAAAGAGACAGAGTTGCAGAGACAGAGAGATTGAGAGGAGGCAGAAAAAGAGGAAAACAGGAAGGAGAAAAGAGAAAAATAAGCGATGGGGGCAGAAACGGGGAAAAAGAATGGAAAAAAAGAGAAAAATAGAAGGAAAGAAATAATCTAAATATTGTTGGGGAACAATCAAAGCTCCTGTTCCTCCCCACTTCTCATTCTAGCCCTTAGAGACAATTCTTGTCCCAAAATTATGAACCTGGCTTTATGTTTTTCTGTACAAAAAGGTAATTTGGATTATCCCCATGTTGGTTTTACACACTGAATTTAGAATCTAAGTTGCATGTAATATTTTTGTTCAATTGTTTCTGATTCTTCATGACTCCATTTTTCATTTTCTTTATTTTACTTTATTTTCCCCCAGTTACATGCAAAAACAAGTTTAAACATTCACTTTTAAAATCTTTATTTCCATTAATGATTAGAGAAATTAAAGCAGCTCACACCATCTCACACCTATCAGATTGGCCAATATGACTAGGAAGGAATTCAATGTTCAGTGTTGGAAGGGATGTGAGAAATCTGGGATACTAATGCATTGTTGGCGGAGCTATGAACTTGTCCAACTTTTCTGGAGAGAAATCTGGAATTATGTCCAGAGGGCAATAAAAATGTGCATACCTTTGATTCGGCAATACCACTACTGGGTCTATACCCTGGAGAGATCACAAAAAGGGGTAAAAACATCACTTGTACAAAAATATTCATAGCAGCCCTGTTTGCGGTAGCAAAGAATTGGAAATCGAGTGAATGTCCATCAATTGGGGAATGACTTAACAAATTGTGGTATATGTATGTTATGGAACATTATTGTTCTATTAGAAACCAAGAGGGATGGGAATTCAGAGAAGCCCGGAAAGACTTGCATGAACTGATGTTGAGCTAGATGAGCAGGACCAAAAGAACATTGCACACCCTAACAGAAACATGGGGGTGATGATCAACCTTAATGGACTTGCTCATTCCATCAATCCAATAAAAAAGGACAATTTTAGAGTACCTGAGATGGAAAATACCACTGGAAAATACCACCTTTATCCAGAGAAAGAACTGTGGAGTTTAAACAAAGACCAATTTTTTTAAGTGTATTATGTACAACATAATTTTGCTATCTCTAATATTTTACTTTCTCCTCAAAGATATGATTTTTCTCTCAACACATACAATTTCAATCAATGTATAGCTTGGAAACAATGTAAAGATTATCACACTGCCTTCTGTGGGGGGGATGGTGGGGAGGGAAAGGAGGATGGGGGGAAAATTGTAAAATTCAAACTTTACAAAAATGATAGGTAGAAAATATTACTGTATATAATTGGAAAATTAATGAAATAGTTTTTTTTTAAATCTTGATTTCTTATTTTTCTCCCTTCCTCCCATCCCACTCCCCTTCATCAAGAAAGCAAGTTAGTTGATATAGGTGAAAAATGTGTAGTCATGGAAAACATTCCCACAATAGTCATGATGTAAAAGTAAGCATACCCCTCTCGCCCCCCCCCCAAAAAAAGGGAAACTGCAAGAAAAATAGTTAGAGAAAAGGTACGCTTCATTCTGTATTCAGACACTATCAACTCTGTCTTTGGGATGGATGGTATTCATTACCATAAGTCCTTCAGAGTTCTCTTGGGTCACAGCATTGCTGAGAAAAGCCAATCATCCTGCAACTTGCTGTTAATTTAAATCTAGTACATTTTCCAGTGTATCTATTCACATCAGTTTTTTTTTTCTGAGAGTATCCTGTTCATCATTTCTTATAACAAAATACCATTTCATTCTTAATCACATACCACAATTTGTTCACATTCCTTAACTGATAGGGATCCCTTTAATTTCCAGTTCCTTGCCACCATAGAAAAGAGCCACCTTAAATATTCTTTCTGTTTTTCGTCTCTTCTGGAATAAAAACCTGATAGTGGCACTGTGGAAATAAAAGGGTGGATATGGTTTCATAGCCCTTTGGGAATAGTTTCAAATTACTCCATAGAATTGTTGAATCTTTTCACAATTTCTCCAAAAATGTTAATGTCTCTTTTTTCCTACATCCTCTCCAACATTTATCATTGTCCCTTTATGTCCATTTAACAATATCCATATGAGATAGTACCTCAGAATCGTTCCAACTCACATTTCTCTTGTCAATAGTGAGGACATTTTTAAAAATAATTTAAATAGATAGTCACTTACCAATTCAGGAATGGCCCTTATCCTTAATAAATTTTACTCAGTTTTCTATGTTTGAGAAATGAGGTCTTTATAAGAAAAACATTTCAATATTTTTTCTCTTAGTTGCCATTGCTAACTGTATTTCACTCCATCCTATCCCCCCATTTGTTCTTTTCTCTATTTCCTCTCACTCATTCTCTCCTCAAAAGTGTTTTGCATCTGACTGCCCCCTCCCACAATGTTTCCTCCCTCCTATCACCTATCTTCCCACCTCCTTTCTCCCATCCCTTTCCTCTCCCACTTTCCTCTAGGGAGATAGATTTCTATACTCAATTGAGTGTCTATAGTATTCTCCCTCTAAGTCACTTCTGATGAGAGTAAAATTTACTCACTCCCCATCTCCTTCCCCATCTTCCACTCCTCTACAAAAGCTTTTTCTTGCCTCTTTTATGTGATATAACTTACCCCAGTCTACCTCCCTTTTTCCTTTCTTCCAATACATTCATCTCTCACCCATTAACTCCATTTTTAAAATATATTATCCCTTCAAATTCAACTCCTACCTACCTATGCCTTGACAATAGATGCTTCTTCTAACTGCTCTAATTGAGAAAGTTCAAATGAATTATCAGTACCATCTTCCCATGCAGGATTATAAGCAGTTCAGCATCATTAAGTTCCTTATGATTTGCCTTTCCTGCTTCCTTTTTATAATTACTTGAGTATTGTATTTGAAGAATAAATTTTCTCATCAGCTCTGGTCATTTCAACAGGAAAGTCTGAAAGTCCTAATTTCACTGAATGTCCATCTTTTTCCCAAAACAAATACATTCAGTTTTGCTGGGTAATTGCTTCTTGGTTGTAATCCAAACTGTTTTGCCATGCAAAATATCATGTTCTAAGCCTTAGGATTCCTTAATGTTGAAGCTGATAAATCTCGTGTTATCTTGATTGTAGCTCCACAATATTTGAATTGTTTCTTTCTGACTGCTTGTAGTATTTCTTCCTTGACTTGAGAGTTCTGCTATTTGGCTATAATATTCTTGACAGTTTTTATTTGGGGGATCTCTTTCAAAAGGTGATCCTTTCCATTTCTATTTTACCCTCTGCTTCTAGAATATCTAGAATATCAGAATTTTCCTTGATAATTTCTTGAAAAATGATGTCTAGGCTTTTTTTGGTCATGGTTTTAGAGTAGGCCAATAATTTTTAAATTTTCTCTCCTGGACCTGTCTTCCAAGTCAGTTGTTTTTCTAATGAGATATTTCATATTTTTCTGATGTGATGTCATATTCTTCTTAGAGAATGAAAGAAAAATATCATTTGTCTTCCAAATTTTTCCTTTACTTCCCTTATTTGCTTTTCAAAGTCTTTTCCATTACCTGAGTCCAATTCATATTTTTCTTGGAGGCTTAGGATATAGAAGCTTTGACTTTGTTATCTTCTTCTGAGTATGTATTTTGGTCTTTCAAATGATCATAGTAACTTTCTATAGTCATATTTTTTTCTTCTGCTGTTTGCTCATTTATCTACCATTTGACATGATTCTAATTCCTTCTTAAGGTGGGGCATGCTATCCAAAGTTTTTGAGGATTTTTGTAACTGTTTTTAGAGATACTTCTAAAGTATCTAATGGTCTCTAGAAGCATCAGAGATATTTCTGCAAATTTTCAATTCTTCTGAAGTCTTATGAGAGGCTATGACTACTCTCCCTGTCTGGGCTGACCACAAGCATAGGAGGTCTGCTCTGGAACAATGAGGAGGGTCCCTGCTCTGCTTAGGCAATAAGCTTCTCTTCCTGGGACTGAGCTCCAGATTGCAGCCCAGATCTAAGTATGGATAAAGCAACAGAGTCCTTCAGTGATATCAAAGAGACCCTTAGTAATCTCTTTCCAACCTCCTTACCATACATAGGCAGAGAGCTCTGGAAGCACCTGCTGCTGCTGCTGTTGATTCAGTGGCTCCTGAGGCATGGTCTTCTGGGGTCAGATCTGTGCTACTGAGGTCTACACTGGACTGTGTTCCAATCTCACTCTCAATTGGCAGAGTTTTCCTGCTCACCTTCCAAGTTTTCCTTGGCAGTCTCTGGGCTAAGAAGTCTAGAAACCACCACTGCTGTCACTGACCACCAGCTTTCTGTCCCTGGATGACTGGGTTGGGTTCACTTCTGCTCTACACTTCTCTCTCACCCTGAGGTGCAGCAGATCTTTTCCTCCAATCTTTCAAGTCATCCTGGGCTGGAAAATTGTTTCATTCAGTCTTTTTGTGGGTTCTGTCACTCTAGAGATTGGTTAGAGTCATTATTTAAAGATATTTGGAGTGGTTTGGGGAAGAGCTCCCTGCAAATTCCTGCCTTTACTTCACCATCTTGACTCCATCTCTATTTAACATTTTCTTGGCAAAGATACTGCAGTGGTTTGTCATTTCCTTTCTATGGATTTTATTTTGTACATTTAAAAGAATTCAGAGAAAGAGTCCTTAGCTTTATCAGACTATCAAGGGAATCCATGACACAAAAATGGTTAAACATCCCTTTGTTTCCTAAAAGAATCTCTGAGGTTGCTTTTCCCTAGCCCCCCTGGCATTAGAATCTAAGATACTTGAAGGCAAGAGTTGTGTTGTTTTTCATCTTCACATCTTCATCGCCCAGCACAGGGATCTCTTCCCACAGGAAGAATCGAGCAAATGTTTTAATTAAGTTGAATTGATAAAATGAGATTTTTAGTATTGTTTAGGTACAGAATCTTAAAATCTCAGAGTTGGAAAGTCTCTCAAAGAACATCTAGCTCAACACCTTCTTGAGTGTTAGTTTCATCAACAATATCCTTGATAAATATGAACATCCAGTTTCTGTTCAAAGAAGTCTAGAAACAGGCAACTCATGGCCTCATGAAAGAAGAAAACATTTATTAAGCTCCTACTATGTTTCAGAAGCTATCCTAAGCACTTTGAAAATATCACTTCATTTCATCCTTATAATAACCCTGAGAAATAGATGTTACAATGAAATCCATTTCACAACTAAGAAAACCAAGGCAGACAAGTTAAGTGACTTACCCACAGTCACATACTTAATAAGTATGTGAGGCTGAATTTGAACTCAAGTCTTCAAGTCAGTGCTCTATCCACTGTGACACCCAGCTGCCTTATGAGGTAGTTAATTCTATAGGAAATTAATTACTAGAACATTTTTCCTAGTGTGGAGCCAAAATCTGTTTCCTTATAATTGCCATACAATGGGTTTATTTCTGCCCTCAGAAGAAAAGTAAAATAAATCTAATTCTCTTTTCCATAACAGCTCTTCATGTATTTAGAGTCTGCTATCATGTCCAGTCCCATGACATTTCACCCTCCCTTAGCCTTATCTTCTGCAGGATAAATATTCCCAGTTCCCTTAAAGTATCCTTGTATAACATAATTGCCAATTTTCTTATTCATTATTATTATTATTATTATTATTACTAAACATTTTCCCTTAAGTTTGCTTCAAATTAGAAACATCCTTCTGAAAATATGGCATTCAGAGCTTAACATGGTAACCCAGACATGACCTGATCTATGCTGATCATATTAAAATTCTGAAATTCTTTAACTATCACCTCCCTCATTCTGGCCCTAAAATTTCTTTTTCTACAGCCCTAAAGACCACCTTTGCATCTTGCCACTTCCCTCCCATGAAGATTCCATAGATGCACTGGCCCCTTCCTCTGACCCTCAGGAGAGTTGACAGGAATAAACATCTCAGAGCTCCGAAGAGGTGAAGATGCAGGATCTTAGGAGAGGGAAGCAGATGTCTCTCAATGTTACCTCCCAGGAAAAAATCCTGGTGAGAGCATTAATCATTTACAAGAGCAGTTTGAAAAGGGTCATGACAAACCTGTCAGTCTAGAAAATAGCCCATCAGTAGAAAGCCTTCAGGGTCCTTGTTAATGGGCTGGTGTCACTCTGAGCAACCAAACCTAGAAAAGGTAGCAGGCCTAAGAAGGAAGTTGGGGGGGAGAGGGAGGGGAAGAAGAGGGAGGGCTCACATTCCCCAAGTCAAACAGGTATATTTCTTGCCTTGGAGATACCTCATAAAAGAATGTCAGATAGTAGACTAGGAAAAGACCAAAGGTTTGGCCAACAAACTCAGCACAGACTGGAAATGAGAAAAAACACATATTTATTGGGGGGGGGGGTGCGGTGTAAGCAGCTGGGTTTAGGAGGGAAGTCCTGGACAAGCAAGAAATAGGTCTGGGTTTGGGGCTGTGTTTGACACCATCTCAGCTCAGTCTCAAATGCAGAAAGGCCCTTGTTCTGTGACCATGAGCAAATAACTTTCCTTCTCTGGGGTCTCATTTCCTCATTTTCTCCACTTAAAAAAAGTATTTGGACTAACTGGTCTCTAAGGTCACTTTCAGCATGAACATTCTGTCATGATACTTTGAAGAATGGAGAGGAGATTGATTTCATGGCCTTTTCTGCATCCTCCTTAGAAGTCTGATAGTCTAGGTATTACTCCACCACCTAGAATCAGGTTTCTTGGATTCTGCGTGTAAAAAAAAACGACTAACCCTAACACCTAGTTATTATGAATAATTAGTTAAGATAGCAGATACCAGCTGGCTTGCTTCCTTTCCCAGGGGGTGCCTCCCCAAGCAGCAGCCCCAGGATATCTGCTCATAGGGATCAATGAGCCTGAGTCTCTGTCTCCCCAAAACAGCAAGCCATTTCCTTGTACTTTAAAAGACTGAATCTAAACCAAAAAAGGTTCTTCTTTTTATGCTTCTAACTTTTAGCTCAATGTTAAGGGTCTTGTCTCAAATGTAAGAATTCTAATTTCTGACAAAAATACAAAGAGATGGAGAGGAAGGGAGGGAGAGAGAGAGAGAGAGAGAGAGAGAGAGAGAGAGAGAGAGAGAGAGAGAGAGAGAGAGAGAGAGAGAGAGAGAAAGGAGAAAGAGAGAAAGGAAGGGGAAA
This sequence comes from Macrotis lagotis, assembly GCF_037893015.1. Classification (NCBI taxonomy): domain Eukaryota; kingdom Metazoa; phylum Chordata; class Mammalia; order Peramelemorphia; family Peramelidae; genus Macrotis; species Macrotis lagotis. The sequence goes on along the minus strand of NC_133658.1, from coordinate 432,777,005 downwards.
AAAAAGAAAGGAAACAAAGACCAAAAGCAGTTGCCTTGTATGTAGGGATGAGGGACTCTTAGGTTCAGAAGGTCTAGACCTGAATGGACCTTCAGAGGTCATCTCTTTCATTCTTTTATTTTACAGATGAGGAAACTGAGGAAATGACTGCCTAATTTTACACAACTCCTCTGTGGCAGAGCTAAGATTTAATTTTAGATCCTAATCTGACAATTGGTGTAGCACAGTTGAGATCTAATCCCAGGTTCAAATACCTTTTCAAATCTGATTTTCCCTGTACCAAACGTTTTTCCTCTATACTGGGGGTTTTATCAAGTGGATGGGGGAGCTTTAGAAGATACTTGTGCAACCAAATATAGTAGAAAGACTAAATTTAGATGCAGAGGACATGGATTTGAATCCTGTTTCTGCTTCTCATTAACTGTGTGATCATGGCAAGCTATTTCCCCATCTCTCTGGACCTTTCATTTCTTTATCTGTAAAATGTGGGAATTGGATTGAATGACCTCTTTGGTCCCTTCCTGCTCTAATGCCTATAAGCCTACCTTTTTCCATACAGAGCACTAATAATCCCACTGTATTTATTGTTTCAAGGTCAGAGCTTCTAAACTAGAAGGTATGCATCACTAAGTGCTTTGTCTGAACATTTACTCTGGAAATAGATTTGACAAGCTGTGGCTCAGGTAAAGGAAGGCTAGGAACATATTAAGTCCCCCCTCCCCCCTTCAAAAGGAAAGTCTTTTATTGCTTTAATGGGGAAAAACTATTTTTAGCCACTCAAAGATTATAAAGAAAATAACCAACCAGGATTCAAAAGGCCAAGATGGGTAATTAAACAATCAGACAAAGAGCTGAATGAAATCCTCTCCACCCATCTACAAGTAAGGCCCTTTCTGAACACCTCAGAGTCATTACTGACCATCCAAGCACGGGGCACCTTTGGCCTGCCTGCTGATGAATTATTCATGCAATCCCAGTGAGCAAAGTAATCAGAAACTAGACTGGAGATCTGTATCTATCTGAAGAGAGGAGATGCTTCTTTCCCACTCCCAAGGGCAATGGGTATGCCCCTGGCTCTCCAGATTTGGTGCCTTTATTCATCACAACATTAGAGTATCCCCAAGTCCTGGAAGGTCCTCCACTCCCCTCTTTGCCTATTGAATTCTTGTCTTAAAGCTTGACTAATGCCATCTCTTCCAGGAAGTCTTCTCTGATCTCCACTCAGAGTAGCAACATCCTATGCCACTCACAGGACCTCTCTAATGCTTTTATCATGTCAGATTATGTATTAAAGTTCCATTTGTTTGTGTAATTCTTCTACCAGATTGTGAGGGTAGGTACTATGTTTTAATGATGTCCAACTCCAAATTTTGCTACAGAACATCATTTTACTTATATACAATGGATATTTAATAAATGTTGAATGAAGAGATGGTTGGGTGGGTAAAAGTCATTTACAATGATGTACTGGAATAAGTTCCTGTTGACTTAAGAGAACCCTTTGTTAATTTACAGAGGGAACATTTAATACCAGAAAATCATCAAAAACAAATCAGCATTTGATTTATTGTTTTGTTGATTATCTAGACCTAAGAAAGTGATGGAAAAATTGTGAAAAATGCAGACTAAATTTTAAAATGTCTTGCATACATTATGTTTTGTGATGTGGTGGGGAGGTTGTTTGATTTTGTTGTTGTTCATTGCTAGTTGTTAAACATTTATCAGCTTACCCTTGTTTATGTATATGTCTCTACAAAACTATGAGTTTCATGAGAGTAGACACTTGTTAGAGAAACCATGGGTTTTCCTCAGTCCTGAGCATGGAAATCGAATATTTTTGCAGTTTCATGTACAATTACCTTTTTTTCTATTCAACTATGCTATGTAAATGATTATTCTATTTATTAAACTGAGAGAAAAATTTGAAAAATAGTAATTATAACAAACATCTGAATTTGTTGCAGTAGTTCCCTCATTCTATGCTCTTTTATAGGAGGATATCTTTGGAAAGATGCATCACCCCTTTCCTAGATACCATCCCATCATCAATTTTCTCTCTTTGTGTTTGTGTCCAAATAGAGAGAGGGCCAGCCTGAGCCTTCCTGTCCTATCAACATCTGGATGGTTAATAAGGCCCTGTTTGATGGCAATGAATGAACCATTCATTAACAGGATCTAGTCTGAACTGTACTCATCCATCCAAAAATCCTTTGGCTTCCTTTCCTAGACCAGGGATAGTAGATCTGGGACCCAAATTCATCAAGGAAAGTAATATATTTCCATACCTTCCCACATTTGAGCCTAGGAGCTGCTTTGGAGTCAGGAAACAGCAAAACAAATGTGGACCCCCTGTGATGGGAGACTGCTTGTTCCAGGCATGCCTATGGAAGGCTTGGAATTTTGAGAATTTTGATTTATTCTCTCTGACAAAATAATAATAGCTCCTATTTAGCACTTTAAAGTTTACAAAGAGGACATCCAGGTGGTGCAGTGGATAGAGCACAAGTCCAGGAGTCAGAAAAATCCAGCCTCAAATACCTAATACTTGCCTAATTGTATGACCTTGGGCAAGTCACTTAACCCCATTGCCTTAATTAAATAAAATTTTTAAAAAATAAAAATAAAGCTTACAAAACCCTAAGAGATTAGTAGGGAAGTTATTACTATCACTAACTTACAGAGAAGCAAACTGAGTCTCAGAAAGTTGAAATAACTAAAGTAAGAACATACAACAGCAGAAAGTCAGGTCCCTTTGGATGTGCTCTTGGGGACATTAATCATAGGCTTTAAACTGAAAAAGGAGTTGAAATGTCATCTTGTCCTTCCTTTTTATCTTACAGATGAGTAAACAGAGTCCCAGAAAAGAGAAAGAATTTATCTCCAGGTTTAATTCTATATCCAGAGCTCATTCTCTTATGCTACTTCCATAGGAAGATCAAAGATGGAATCATAGACCTAATATCTGAACTGAACTGGAAATGGGAATTATGTAGTCTAATACACTTATCTCACAGGTGGGGAATCTGAAGTTAAGAGAGCCCTCCAAAGGTCATATAGCAAGTTAGACAGAAAGCTAAGAATTTGAGGTTGCATTAATTCTGGATTAAGATTTTTGAATTAAAATCTATTTGTTCCCTAGGGAGTAGCTTCCCAATTCTGCTCCTAGATCATAATAGCTAAAATCCTTAAGATTCACAAACGTCTTCACACAAAATTCTTTATTTCATCTGATTTTCAGAATAATCCTGGGAGGTAGGCACTGAGATTATCACCATTTTACAGATAAGGAAACTAAGACTGGGAAAGGTTAAGCATCTTCCCTAGGATCACATAACTAGCAAAATAATGACTGAAGCCGGTAGTTATAATTAAGTCTATCTGTCTAGCTTCTATGACACTTAGCTAAATCCTAAATCCTAACCAAGACCAGGCTCATCACTCCCCTTCTTCACTCTGAGGTTGCCTTCTCCACTGCATAAAGAGTGGATTGATCTAAATTATCTCTAAGATTGTTTCCAGTTTTGAATACTCTGTAGTTTATGACTCTAAGAAGTGGCCATGTCCCCTGAATCCAGTTTCCTAAACTTCCCTTCCTTAAACAAAGGTTTTGAGGCCTTTGGGAAGGTGGGGATTTCAAAGTTTCACCCTTGACTACTTTTTAAATTTTTCTCCAGGGAAGCTCTCAGAGAGCAGATAATTTAGAACCCACAGATTCTGTTCTTTCCCCAAAAGGTGAAAGTCAGTAACAGCAACAACAAAAATAATAATCTAGCTGATATTTGGATTACAAAGTGGATTACAAAATCCTAGGAGGGTTTCCAAGGATTGGTTTGGCTATCTGTCATGTCTTAGAAGATAAGTAGAAACTAAATAGTGAAGGAGACAGTGGAGGGCTAGGAGGAGAAAGAACAGATCCCTCTTCTGCTTCAAGAGTCCTCCCTATAAAAAAAATAAAAATAAATTAAAAAGAGTCCTCCCTATAAGGGCAGCTAGGTGGTGGAGGGGCTAGAGCATCAGCTTTGGAGTCAGGAGGACCTGATTTCAAATTAGACCTCAGGTACTCCTAATTGCCTAGCTATGTGACCTTGGGCAAGTCATTTAACCTGAATGTCTTAAATAAAATTTAAAGGAAAAGACTCTTCCCTATAGTTTGTCTAGTGCCAAATGTGACTTTTTTAAAAAAAAATTCTTTTCCCCAACTCTTATTGCCTCCTTTCCATCTGGTTTAATTGCTTAAATGTGGATCTGCAACAAAAGCATAGTATGAGGGAAGTTGGTCTTCTGTCATCCCAGATTCTTCACCCTGCATCATTTTTCACAGTTACTGCACCAAATCACCTTCTAATCCCTGTCAGGAGCAAAAGATTTAGAATCCCAGAATCTCACAACTGGAAAGGACTTCAGAAGAACTTCACTTTACCTAAACAAGCATCCCCTCCCTCCACAACAAAACCAAGAAGAGGACATCCAACTCTGCTCAGATAACTTCGTGCCTTGGAAATTTGCTGACTTTCACAGAAAATTGTGTTGTTGCTATACAGCTGATTGTCAGAAAATTATTCCTTATATTGAGCTGAATTCTGCCTCTCCACTTCATTTGATTTTTAGTGACAAAAACTACATGTTTACACCTTGACCCACAAGATAACCTTTTAGATATTTGAAGATAATGAATCCCCCTGCCCCAATTCTTTCTTCGCCAGATTAAAAATTCATTTCCTTCATCTTATCCTTATGTAGTCTAATACACTTATCTCATATAGTCCCTTAATCATTCTATCATGTTCCTTCCTAAAATGTTGTCCCAAGAACTAGATAATGCCCTTTATGTATGGTTTGAGGAGAGCAGAGCTACCCCTTTCTCACATTGCCTCATTAATGTTGCCCATGATTTTATCAGTTTGGGCTACATCACACCTAATTGACTCTGAAAGAGCTTTAGTATCCATTAAAATCCTCAGATCTTCTTTCTCAAACACTAGGGAAACAGACAAAAGCAAAATAGTCCCTTGTCCTCAAGGATCTTACATTCTGTAGGGAGAATTAATCTACACATATGCGATTATACACAAAATATTGGTGATACATTCAGTACCTACTTCTATTTAATCTGAAACTTTGTAAAGATAAAGACATTGCTATCCAAAAAAAAAAAAAAAATGAATTTGGGCAGCCCCTCTTCTTCCCCCAACCTGAGCCATTTCAGAATGCTTTTAAGTGATTTGTCTCCCCCATCCTATACTTGTGCAGATGATTTTTTAAAACTCAAGCATGGGATTTTTACATTTATCGCTGTTAAATTTAATCTTATTAGATTTGGCTCATCATTATAGTTTGTTGAGATCTTTTTGGATCCAGATTTCTGTCATCCAACTTGTTAGCTCTCCCTCCCCCCTCTTCTTTTCCTCTGCAAATTGGAGAAGCATGCCATCTATGCCTTGGATGCCAAAGCTGAGGCATTAGGAAAAATATGTATTTTTCTGATTTCTAATTCTGACTTAAAAATCTTTTGAGGAGTCTCTGGAGGTATGTACTGAGAATAGGCAATGTAGGTTTTCTATTCTACCTCCCCTCTCACTTTTTCCTCTCAGATGAATTTCGAAATAACTATGATTTCTTCAATGTGCCAATACAAATCATAGCTCCTCCTCACCTTACCAGAAAGATCTTTATAAATTTCTTTAGGAAAAAAAATTCTCTCAAAGTCAGTTTTTCAGAGATGATATTTATCACATGCAACCATGTTGATCTGAAGACAATAGATATTGCTTGGACTCATCCTTGAATTCTCTCTAACTTTGCAGAAGCCATCAGAACTTGAGCTCTGTTGATCTACTCTTCAGAACTTGTTGACCCTTCCCCTCAGTCTTAGGCTTAGGAGGGCATCAGGAATGGAGACTTTCACCTTCAAATGATATTAGGTTAAATTTAACCATCAAGATCAACCTCAAAAGTACATAGAAATTGGGGTGGCTAGGTGGTGCAGCGGATAGAGCACCAGCCCTGGTGTCAGGAGTACCTGAGTTCAAATCTGGCCTCAGAAACTTAAAAAAAATTACCTAGCTACGTGGCCTTGGGCAAGTCACTTAACCCCATTGCCTTGCAAAAACCTTTTAAAAAAAAGTACATAGAAATCACTAAAAGGCATTCTGAAATGCTGGAGTGGATTTGAGGGGAAGAAGAAGAGGGAGTGAACTGATTCCTTTGTTTGGGTAGTAATGTCCTTCTTTACATCTACAAAGACTGAGATTAAATAAAATTAGGTGCTAAATGTGCTACCAATATTTTATGTATAATTTAAATGTATCACTTTCCCCTACGGAATGTAGGGTCCTCTGGGTCAAGAGACCCTTTTGCTTTCATTTTTGTTTGCCTAGTGTCTGATAATAAATTGTTGCTGTTTGTCCTTCATTTTTGAAGAAGATCAATGACATCATAAGATGTTTTGATTCATGCATAAACTGGATTTAAGTGAAGTGGAATTGCATGAAGTCATCAGTTTCACTCTCTCTGCAAAAATCATCAAAGTTCAGTAGCCAAAGAAAAATCTGGACAGCTGGCAGTGGCCAAGGATATAGTGAATGACCACGGCATCTTTGATGTCTAGTCATACTCTAAGTGTGTTCCACAGTGCCTGCTTTAGCTATCTTCGTTCTTTTTTTTTTAAGGTTTTTACAAGGCAATGGGGTTAAGTGGCTTGCCCAAGGCCACACAGCTAGGTAATTATTAAGTGACTGAGGCCAGATTTGAACTCAAGTACTCCTGACTCCAGGGCTGGTGCTCTATCTACTGCACCACCTAACTAGCCCCAGCTATCTTCATTCTTATCTACTTATTTCATTGGGGGAAGTCTTCTTGTGCTTGGGTAGACTCCACCCTAAGTGACCAATAGGTTTGAAGCCCATTGGTTACCCTCAACCTGGATTAGCCTTCTGCCTAGACAGTTTTATCAGGGTATGGCCACTACTCATGCTACAGCTTTTTAGAACCACAGGTGAGTTAGGTGGACACTAGGGGTGGATGAACAGTCCTGAAAAAGGCTAAGTAAACCCTTACACCAGCAATACCAGTCCTCTACTTTTAAATACCCAAATACTCCAACATGGAAAAAAATAGGAACTTAATAAATGTAGTTGAATATTAATTGCTGACCAACCCTGAAGCCCAAACACTCAGACCTGAACTTCCCCTTAGCTTCCTAGGCTTACTTGACCATTTTACTTGCATATACCCATGCTAATTAGCATGGATGGTCTCTCTCTATATTGTCTCATTATATGAGACTTCTCAAATTCCTTTCTTGCTAGTCTTTAGAACCTTGGGACAAAAGGAAAACTCTAGAGGAAGATGTGGAAAGGATAGTCAGGAAAAGTAGCCTAACTCCCATTTCTTCATCCATAAAAATGAGCTATTATCGAAAGTCCCTTCTCCCTCTACAATCCTTTCTAAGTCTCTTCCCTAAACTGTCCTTGACCCTGGAAGCAGAATGAGGAACCTGCATGAAGATCTGTCACTGGAACAGCCCTCCAAGAACATCTAGGTCATCTTTCTGTTTCTAAGTATAACTATTAGGGAAATTAAGGAGTAGGCTTTCTAGGCTAAATTTGCTACTCTCTCCCAAATACCCCAGTGAAATAATCAATCAATCAACCAACAAACATTTATTAAACTCTTACTGTTTGCCAGGGATCAGTGATACAAAACAAAAATATATACATATATTAGAATATACAAAATGCAAGGTAATAGAGGAAGGGGGTGGGGAGACAGTAGTAACTAGAAGGTCAAAAAATGTTTCACATGCAAGTTTGTGTTTGAGTTGAGTTTTAAAGGAAATTAGGGATTCTAAAAGACTAAGGAGGAGAGAGAACATAGATATTAGACTAAACTGCAAAAATACATTGATGGGAGTTGAAAAGTTGTATGAAAAGAGTGGCAAAAAGGGAGGGAAGTAAGGGTGGGGGAAATTAGAAAATTCAAAACCTTACAAAGAATGATAGGTGGAAACTATAGGTATATAATTGGAAAACAAAATATTTATATAATAAAAAGACAAAAATCAGTTTGCTAAGAATAGAGAGTGTTTGAAGGGGAGTAATGTAAAATGAAACTGGAAAAAATGAAACGTTTGATTCTACAATACCATAAATTCCATTGAGGCAAGTATTTTTTTCTTTTTTTTCTTTCTTTCTTTTAGATTTTTTACAAGGCAAATAGGGTTAAGTGGCTTGCCCAAGGCCACACAGCTAGGTAATTATTAGGTGTCTGAGGCTGGATTTGAACTCAGGTACTCCTGACTCCAGGGCCAGTATTCTATCCACTGCACCACCTAGCCGCCCCTAAGTATTTTTTCTAATCTAAATTTCTTATGCCTACACAGAAATAATACCTTTCTGGTATCAGTCTAGACTGGGGCATGTGCTACAGCTTCTTGGAATCATAGGTGAGAATTGGTTACAGTCTAGAATGTCACACTTCTGCTAAATTCTTATAAATCAAATCTATTTTTTCTATTGATTTACCTAGTCAATTCAAAAGTAGATGATCTTTCTAATGTATGGTCAATAAAGAGTGATTTCTAACATTCAAAATTGGGGTAGATCTCTAGCCTCAAGGGGCCCTTTTTCATCTGTTCCAAATTGGTGATTAATGATCTCCCAACAAATGCTTATATACACAAGAAGAGCAATTTCTTTCAAAATTCAACAGCTAAATATTAAGTGCCTACTAAATATAAGTCCAGTAATGAGTTCTCAAAAATCACAATGTCTATTTAAAGTAGTTCTGCAATAAAGTATGAGGTGGAAGAAGGAGAGAAAGTCAATGCCTCTTCCACTCTTTCCCTCAGCACCACCTGTATTGACCAGAGAAAAATTTTGCAAACTTCAAATAGTTGGAAGATTTGGGAATCCCAACAATTAATTATAAAATGACCTCAATTGACAATATCTGCATTATTAGACAAGGACAAACATATTAAACATAAACAGGATTCTATAGGGACACTGACCTTCAGAGACCAGCAGAACACTGCTTCAAAAGAATATCATAGGGAGAGATGGACACCAGAAGCTGTAAATTATCCCTTTTCCTCTTGTGCTCTTTAAGGTAGACACCACTTTCTCCTTAACTCTGTATGTATTGTAGGATAGTGTGCCTTCCTTTTGGGTGAATGTTTTGTACCTCTGGTATGAGAGTTAACTGAACCCTTTTCAGGGCTGCTCATTCACCTTTGGGATCCACTTAGTGCTCACTTCTCACCTATGACTCCAATAAACTGTAGCAGATGCCCCAGTAAATTGTTTCAGTAGATAGGCTAATCTAGATTGAGGATAACTAATGACTACAAACTTGTCAGTAAATTAGTGAGTTGTCTACTCCAAATGTGTGAAGACTTCCCCTGGTGGAATGGACACATGAGAAAAATTTATTCCAAAGGACATGAAGAACACTTAGAGCTTGGTCAGACATTGAAGAAACCAAGATCAATCACTCCATCCTGGAACACTGATAGTTGTTCTGACTTTTGACATTGTACTTCAATGACTCTGAAAAAGATAATGATAGTGACAGGTCTTGCAACTCTGCTTTAAATCCAGTTCACACAAGAGTTTAGACTGGTGTCATTGCTTATCTTCAAGAACAAAGGTCAAACAACTGTGTCAATAAATACATATTTCCAAAAATTGTTCTGGATATCAAGTGCTATTGCAATGGGCACTACTAGAGAAACTACCCCCAACAACTAAGAGTTACTCCCTAGGACCTAAAAGAGAACAATTAGCAACCAAATTCTAGGGACCCAATCCACCAATGCAGGAAGCAGGAGCAAATAGGGTAAATGAGCCCAGAGTCTATATTACAGAAATCTTTTAATAGAATAAAAAATCAGTTTAATAAAGTTAAAGAGACATTTAGCAAGTTTTATAGGGCACTAGCCTAGTCCTTGTGGGGAAATTTAGCAAAGAAGAAATCCTTGTCCTTATGGAGCTGATAGTCCAGTAGGATCATAGGTGTTAGAGATCTTAGAGAGCACCCTTTTTTTAACAGATGAGGAAACTGGATCCCCAAAATTGAAAAGAACATCCCTAAAGTCATATAGTTAATATATAGTCAAATTGGGATTTAAATCTAGACCTTCTAATGCCTCATACACAATATTCTTTCTACTGTCCTTTCCTGATCCTTGTCTAAGAAAAAGAAAGGAAAAAAGGAGACAGGAATATCAAAGATGGAGAACAGGGTCTTGGTTATTTATTGGATTAATGGAGTAGTTCAGGAACTTAAACATGTAGAGGAGAATATCTCAGTGTCCCTAGATCCCTGCAAAGCCATTTGAGGTCAGTTGAGGAGTCAATTAGCATTGAATCTGCTTTGATTTTTAGTGCTTTCCTAAAGATTCTTTCTTAAAACAAAATAAGAATAAATAAAAAATGAATGAAGACTAGATTCCTTTATAAAATATATACTTTCCAGAGATACTCCTCTTTTACAAGGTGCATTTCCTAGAAATGCCTAACCCAAGTACAAAGTACTCTTTTCTTCCTTCCTTGGGTCAACATCTACAAAAATCATAGCTTGCATGTTTGTGGTAATAGTTGAGTAGAAAACACAATTATTTAAAAGCAAAGGCATTTGTTTGTGAAATGACTTAGCAACATTTCCCACAAAAGCCTGTAGCAAATCTCCCACAAATATACATTTCATCAATGAAAAAAGTGGACAAACCAAGAAATATACCCTATACATGTGAAGAATACATGTGAAAGAAGAGACATGCATATAAGAACATCTGTGATCAGGGCAAGGTGTGCCCATGGAAGGAAATCTATGTCTGGCATTGCATGGCTGATGTGTCATCTGGTGATATCATCCACTAGGTCAGGGATCTCTATTGGTCACATGAAAATGTAAGATGTGGCTCCACTGAATACTGCCCAGCAGGATGATTCTCCTATTAGAGTTGTAGTATTTTCTGGAAGCTACTAAATACAGACATACTGGGAATGAGGCTGTGCCTTTCTTAATTTTTTACTTCAGCTGAAGTTATCCCATTGGCTATCTCTTCCTGAAGAGAAAAGTGGGCTCCAAAATGCTCTCTTAGGTCAAAGTCAGACCTTTTTTATAATTCTTTTAGAAAAACATATGTCACTGCTTTAACCAAGACTAGTAGTATTCTTTTTTTTTAGGTTCTTTTTTGCAAGGTAATGGGATTAAGTGGCTTGCCCAAGGCCTCACAGCTAGGTAATTATTAAGTGTCTGAGGTCACATTTGAACTCAGGTACTCCTGACTCCAGGGTCTATACTGTATTCACTGTGCCACCTAGCCTCCTCTAGTAGTATTCTTAATACTAGTAGTATTCTTAAGTTTAGAATTTCTTTCTAGGAATTTCTTTGCCCAAGGTACCAAGTTCTAGGACAAAGAGTAAGATCCTCTTTGTCAACTCATGTCTTCATGCTTAATCTTTTCCTTAGTTTGGACTTCTTGGTTGAAGAACTTTGTTCTACCAGAGGTTTCACCTTAGTTTAATGTAAGCCTCTCTTCTACCTTCTAATTTTAATCTCCAAAACCTGTATAGTCTCTATTCATTATCCATATAGGAGCTATTCATACAATAATTCTTGGTCATTTTTTGAGATTCATGCTTCCCTAATTCTCAACTCTTCCACCTCTTCTGATCTTCCAAGTAGATAAATAAATAAATTGGGTAAATACAGATGCAAAACTAAGACAAGGCTATGTATTTATTATCTTTTCCACCTACTCAGTTGTAACCATGCATGCCCTTTCTTATATAAATACTACCAACAAATCTTGGAAAGGTTTTGAACTAGACCTTTGTAGATGACATTGTGTTGTACCAAGTCCCAGAATGGTACCTAGATCCATGGCTACTTTAAAAAGATCTGCTTAGCAAGGATAGATTGAAGAGTTCACATTCCCTAGATAGAGTTTAATGAAGAGTTTATAAGTTGATTCATGTATCCATGTATCTTGGATAAACACTGTTGTGGTTTTTGTTATTCAGTCATTTCAATAATGTCTGATCCTTTGTGATTCTATTTTCTTGGCAAAAATACTAGTATTTCCTTCTCCAGCTCCTTTTGCAGATCAGGTAAACAGAGTAAAATGATTTGTCCAGGATCATAAAGCTAATAAAGTGAGTGACATCAGATTTGAACTCAGGGAGATGAATTGTTCTGGCTGCAGGCTAGATGTTCTATCAACTATTTGACCCAGTTGCCTGGACAGACTCTATAGATAAATAATAAATCAGGTCCAGATTTGACTTAGGATCAGAAAATAGATTTTAATTGCATTTAGGAATTAGCACTGCACTTTCATTGGTCCCATTCTGCTCCTTGTTGAAAAAATTTATATTTTAAGCAACTAGCTCCCTAGTGCCTCCATTCCCCATCTGCAAAATGGGGATACACTGGAGAAGAAAATGATCAAGAAAACCCCATGTACAAACCCATGGAATTATGAAGAATTGGATATGACTGAATGACTCAAAAACAAGTCCTCTAAGTGATGGTTTTTCATTACAAATCATGGTGCATTGTGACTTCAAAAAATCAATGTTACCAGTGATCCAAGAGTCGTGAAAACACATACAGTGTATGGAGCACCTAACCAAAGATGACATGCTCCAAAGAAATGACAAAAAATATATCATCTAGGACATGTAAACCCAGACAAAGGAGGTAGATAAGTCATGTATTGAGAAGCAGAGGAAGATAATAGGTTGACACGTCTGGTGTTGTACCAATGTTCATGAAATATTAAAAAGAAACTGAGGGAGGACTCCAGTGCATTGATCCTCTACAGGTGATTTGTGGAAGGATATAGATGAGAGCCACACAATATGAAGAGTGTGGAAAAGTGGGTTGTCATCTTTATTCATCAAGAAAGGTCCCATGATGATGAGATCATAGGCCCATTGAAGCATCATAGACAAAGATCTGAAATTGAATGACTAGTAACAGGATATGTAGAGGCCCCTGAAGGACCTTGGATGTTTCCATCTATCTTCCTGTTGTTCTATTCCCCCGTGAATTATACCCAAATAGAACTCAAGATATTCTCCTTGACTTTTGTTCAGTTATTTCAGTAGTGTCCAACTCTTTGTGACCCCATTTGGGGTTTTTCTTGGCAAAGATACTAGAGTAGTTTGCCATTTCCTTCTCTAGCTCATTTTAGTTAAAGAAACTGAGGTAAACATAGTCAAGTGACTTGTCCAGCCTCACATAGTTAATAAATGTATGATGTCAGATTTGAACATGGGTCTTTGTGCCTTCAGACCCAGCCCTCTACTTACTTCATCACCTAACTGTTCTAAGGCATTCTCTAATCCCTTGCTAAAAGATATGTCTAGGTCTTAGCCCTTTTTTGAATATGCTACTTTAAGATTATGCTATCTTTCCCTTGAATTTACATCAAGGCAAAGGAGCGAATTTCCCCTCCTCTCAAAAACAGCAATGGTGGCCCTCAGGCACATAGCACTAATTTGATGGATATAGCTAGGTGGATTGAGGACTGAACCCAGAATCAGTAAAGTCTAAGTTTAAATCCAGCCTCAGATAACTGTATGACCTTGAGTAAGTCCTCTCTCAGGCCTGAGTTTCCTCATCTGTAAAAATGGAGATAACAGCATCTACCTCCCACAGGTATGGTGAAAATAAATGAGATAATATATGTAAAGAGCTTTCCAGGCTTTAAAGTACTATACAAATGCTAGATATTATCATTATTAAGCAGTTCTTTTGTCTGAGACTGGATCTCAAGTCCCTGGCTATCTTCTTCTAACTTCATCCTTCTTCCCTGAATATAGATTGGCAGTCAGTGATCTAGAGAAATAGATGTTTAACCTTGGCAACTATTTTGGGAGTTTGAAAGGTCTGGGGCTCCTGTGTTAATCAGTTTCTCAGTGGGACCTGTACCCATATTGATTCTCAGAGACATCCAGCATCCAGATAATTCTGAAAGGACACTGACTAAAGAGCTATCTCTGACTGATCAGGAAATCTAGACCATATTTGTTCTTGAACAGAGAAGATCTGAGGCAAAAGTAAAATATTTCAGCAGCAATCCCCCAAAGCTCCTTTCCCTTTCAGGGAAATGATGGTATGGATGATGAGGATAATGATAATGATGATGATGATGATAAGCTTTTGTTTGATGTTTTAAGACTGTTAATGCATGCTAGTGAGTCTTTAGTGTTTTAGACATTTATTTTGAGGTAAAGGAAATCAATGGCTGCCATTTTGTACACTGAGTACTTTCCCTAGAAGACATCCTGTTAATCCTTTGTTGGGGAGACACTAGACAACTAAGCTTTCTTGGGGGCAGCTAGTGGGCACAGCAAATGGAGTGCTATGCCTACAGTCTGAGTCATCAAATCTGATCTCAGACACTTAGAGCTATGTGATCCTAGGCAAGTTACTTAATTCTGTTTGCCTCAGTTTTTTCATTTGTAAAATCAGTTAGAGAAGAAATGGCAAACCACTACAGAAAACTCCAAATAGGGGCACAAAGAGTCAGACAGACTGAGAAACAACAAGCTTTCTTTGGATATTGCCCTTTAGAGTTTAATTCCACAGTGAGAGAATAATGGGCCATGGAGACTGAGATTTGAAAGGCAGGACTCTCAAGAACAGAGCAAAGTCCAGAACATAAATCTCTTATGGAAGGGGTCCTGGGCCACAGATGAAATTAAAGCATTGCAACTTTACAAGACTTTATATCTGACATTTATTGTCTTCATTACAATTTTTGGTCCTTTATTTCTGAGGTTGTTGTCTTTTGCCAAAAAGGGAGATTTCATCTCATGGCATATTTGGCAGGCTGGGAAGGATTTCCTGGAGAAAGTGAGACTAACAAAACTGTGAAGAATAGTTAGATTTCAGATCAGCAGAGAGTAAGAAGCAAAAATACAAGAGGTAGGGCAAGAGTAGTAAGTCAAAGTTGTGGTAGTAAGACTGCTTAGAACACTAAGAATGGGGAAACTAGGAGGGGAACAGGAGAGAATACTAGCCCTGAAATCAGAAGGACCTGTGTTCAAATCCTGTCTCAGATGTTTGAAACTTATTAGCTGTGTGACTCTAGGCAAATCATTTAACTGTGATTGCCTAAAAAAAAAAAAGAAAAAAAAACTTAAAATGGACTAGTTCAGGTCCAAGATGGACTCAAAATTCAATAAATCTAGGAGCTTTTCAGGGGTAAATGAATTAAATGTTTGACCACATATAGCCTACAAATGATGTTAAAGATATCCAAATGGTCCTTGGCAGAAAAAAGGTCCCCCACCCCTGAACTGAAGAAGATGATTTTTTCTCTAAGTAGGGTTTCAATGAAACCATCCCTTTTTTCTAAATAAGAAAAGTAAACTTCTCACCAGCACAAGCACCTTTTCGAGGTTAACATCCTATCAGGTTAATACAATCTCCTCTGAAACCTGAATTTCTAAACATAATGTCTAGGTGTGAATCATGGGTCTGCTACTTATTGTTTGTGTAACCTTGGACCATTCCCTTCTAGGCCTCAGTTTTCTCGTCTATAAAATGGTGTGGGGGAGGGAGGACTAGTTGACCTCTAAGATCCTGTCCAACCTGAAATCCCATGATCCTTTAGAGCAGCACCCTAACTTATCCAGTTACTCAAATCAAAATCATCACTCACTCACAGCTTCAGGAGAGAGGAGAAGCCATTTGCCAGAACTATTCCCTTCTCACAGATAAAGCAGACGCTCCAAATTCCAAGGGCTCTAAAATATTTAGTGCTGTCTCTCTGAAATCTGAAGCAGCCTGTTAGACCTGAGAGCAGTGATCCGTCACCCGTGCATGCCGCAAATGCTGATCCATATATACAAGACTGACATGCCAGAGGCGCGTCTTTATATGTCTCTATTAACAGCCGCTCCTCTGAGGACCATCATTTCCCCAGATGCTTTTGGAAAAGCTCTTTAAATAACGATGTTTTCACAAGGCTCCAACTCATTCATCAATTCCTGCCCCCCATTCTCCTGTTCTCAGTTCCAGCACCCTCCCCAAAGGTCAAATAGTGACATGAAGTCAGGGAGAGCTCTATCTAATCATAGGATTTTAAGGCTAGGAGTGTCCTTAGATGGAGGGGTGAGATAACAAGCATTTATTAAGTGTCTCTTACATGCCAAACACTATATGATCCCCATTTTGAAGCTGAGGAAACTAAGGGAGACAGAGATATGTCTGGGGTTACACAGTTTATTGTTGTTTGGTCATTTCACTCTTATTCAACTTTCTGTGACCCTATTTGGGATTTTCTTGGCAAAGATACCAAACTGGTTTGCCATTTCCTTCTCTGGCTCATTTTACAGATGAGGAAACTGAGGCAAACATAAATTAAATGATTTGCCCAGGGTCACACAGCTAGTAAGTGTCTGAGATTGGGTTGAATTTGGGCTTCCTGAACTCCACGTCCAGCCCCTCTATCCCCTGCCTCATCCAGTTTTCATAGAAAGTCAGAACTGGAAAAGAACTTAAAAGTAATAGATTCTTATCCCACCTCTTCATTTTCCAGATGATACATACTAAGGTCCTTTGGTACCAGTAAGAAATATCAACAAGATTCAGAGCTTTCTCACCCATTCACAAAGGCTTTGTACAGGTTTCTTGTGAAGTTGAATCCAAAGCTCATCTGAGGAAACCTAGATTTTTAAAATATCTTGTCCTTGTTGACATCTTCTGTTTTTATATCATCCTTGTTTTCCAACATATCCTTCTCCCCTCCAGTGGCCCATCCCTCATAAATGACTTTTTTTAGCTTTTTAAAAAAACTATTTATTAACATTTCCAACTACATGTAAAGATAGTTTCCAACAATCATTTTTGCAAGGTTTTTCAGTTCCACATTTTTCTCCCTTCCCTTCCTTCCTCCCCTTGCTAGAGAGCAATCTTATATAGGTTATACATGTATAAAAATTGAGATTTTAAAATAAACCCATATAACTATGTGTCTAACAGTAGACATAGTATTTCATATCCTTAATCTTCCACCTCAGTAAAGAGAGAAGTGAGATATATTTTCTCATCTCCTCTTCAGGGCCATCTAGTTTCAGATTTTCTCATCCTTTCTCCAAGAGAAATGTAGGATTATAAGGGGAGTGAGGGCAATTCTTTTCTGAGGAAAGATCAGTCAACAATCAATCAACACCTAGCTTTGGAGGGACCATAATATACACTACTTTGCAAGGTACTATGGAACAGAGAAGGAAGCAAAGATGCTTATTCTGCTTGACCAGAAGGCAAAGCTCAAAATCAGTAGAGAGAAGTTTTAGGAAGGCAGTTTTAGGCTTTGTTTCCAAATAATCAAAACTACATATCAAGGAAATGAGTTCCCCTGAGAAGAAATAAATTCACCTGCACCGAAGGTATTCAAGCACACCCTAGATAATAATAATAATAATACAGATCAGAGATAAAGCTTCTGATAGGAGCTGAGCAGGTAAGGGCAACAGACACAGCAACGGTCAGCAAAGACTGCATTTCCCAGGGTTCTATGGGGCCAAAGGCATATGGCAGCAACCAGAACCAATGCCAAGGGGACAGTGGCAACAGCACCAGGGACAGAAATCTGTGCTGGGTGTCTGAGACTTTCACAGCCAAGTAAGAATCTCTGAATGTTGTGCCTTAGCTGGGCTATGCAGAAAAGAGGGGAGAATAGAGGCAGAGCAACAGCCACAAGAAGTCAGAGGCAAGAAAAATGGGGGTGAAGAGGAAACCCTGCCTTTTTGACCAAAGGAACTCCAGTCAACCCATGTGGCAAGAACTTTTCAAGGGATGTTGCAAGTTTGCGCCTTGCTACTGGACTTGGGTATGGGTTCCATTTATGCCCATGTCTCTGCAGCAATCAGTTGTTACTCTCCTCATTACTTATGTTCTTTAATAAACATCTATACTATTATTCATGGATTACCTTTGATACTAACAGGCAAGCTGACTCCCATACCCTAGAAGCAAACCAGTCAGACACTCACAGGAGACTGCATAAACCATAATGTTATTACAGTTTAGATTAGAGTTAGTCTTTTCTTTTTTTTTTATTTTTGCAAGACAATGGGGGGGGAGGTTAAGTGGCTTGCCCAAGGTCACACAGCTAGGTAATTATTAAGTGTCTGAAGTTCAGATTTGAACTTGGGTCCTCTTGACTCCAGGGTAGGTGCTCTATCTATTGTGCCACCTAATTGTCCACAGTCTTTCCATTCTTAGTCAATGTACAGTTTACTGTAATGATAACTAATGTTTACTTAATAATAATAATAATAATAATAATAATAGCTAACATTTATATGGGCACTGTGGATAGAATGTCAGTCCTGGAGTCTGAAAGACTCATCTTCCTGAGTTCAAATCTAGTCTCAGACATGTATTGGGTGTGTGTACCTGGGCAAGTAACTTAATCCTGTTTGCTTCAGTTTCCTCATCTGCTAAAATGAGTTGGAGAGGGAAATGACAAACCACTCCAGTATCTTCGCCAAGAAAACCCCAAATGGGGTCATGAAGAGTCAGACAAAACTGAAACAACTGAACAAAAATAAACATTCATATGGTGATTATTATGTCCCACTGAATGTATTAAACATTATAATTATCTATTTTGATCCTTACAGCAAAGCTGGGAGGAAGGTGCTATTATTCTCCCCATTTTACACATAAAGAAACTAAGAATAAGTGACTTGTCCAGGGTTCCACAGCTAATAAGCATCTGCAGTTGGATTTGAACTCAGATTTTTCCTGACTCTAGGCCTGGAGCTCTAGGCTTTAGGGCTTCTAAAATACTTTATATGCCAACCATGAGTGTCTGACTGGTTTGCTTCTAGGGTATGGGAGTCAGCTTACCTGTCAGCATCAAAGACAACCCATGAATAATAGTATAGATGTTTATTAAAGCACATAAGTAATAAAGAGAATAACAACTGATTGCTACAGAGAGATGGACATAGTAGGGACTTTAAAAATGCTTACTCCCTTCCTTTCTCCTTTTTGTCTTTCTTGATGCAGGCTTCTGGGGTTCCTTTCAACACTGACTTTGTAATTCTATGATAGTTCAATATTTTCCTTTTATTGACAAGGACACAGACCAAAGAAGGGAGGGAAGACCCAGGTGAGTCTGGCAGTGAATCTCAGAGTCAAGTTTCAACCTCAGGCTGCTATCTGGCTTCAGACCCAACCCCTTCTTTGCTCCCCCACATGGCTGCCCTACTTGAGGGGCTTGCCCAGCTCAGCCTGTCAGCAGCTTATTACAATTGTCCTCGGAGATACAGCATACAATTTCCACTCCCTCACGGCTTAAACCTCCCATCAGCTTCATGTCAGGACAGAGAGGCTAGCTTTGATGGGCATTTTTTTTTAAATCTCTATACTTGTTAAGAGAAGAAAGCAATCTCCCTACTCTCTTAACCCTGGACTCCATTCCACACTTTCCTTTATGCAAGTACTCAAGTCAAACTCTTTGGAGAAAGGCTGCCTAGAAATCACCTGGTCATTGTTGTTGTTGTTGTAGTTGATGTTCAGTTGTTTCATTTGTGGGCCCAGTGTGCAGACAGGGCTGGGGGGGAGGGGGGTTAGTCCTCTGCTCTTTTAATTGTGTTTCATTACCTAGCAAAGTCAACCATTGCAGATTTGGCTTTTAGGAAATCTTTTTCCTTTCATTGAACCAAAATCATGTGAGAGCATTTGACCTCCCCAATCTGACCAGCCTGCAAAACATCAAAGTTAAACTAAAAATTTTCATATTATCACAAAATTACTCAGAGAAGAAAAGGACATCAGAGGTCATTAGTTCCACCCATACCTCTTCCAATGTATTGTGTTCTGATTCTGGTTCTACCATTTTCTTGCTGTGTAGCCTCAAGGAAACCCTTTTTCCAGTCTTGGTCTCAATTTCCAAACTTTATGGAATGGGTCAGTTTTGGACTATATCTCTCACAAGACCTGAGACAGTAAATTGTACTTACTGGGAGAGGTTTCTAGACATCATATGCCTGAGGGTTTTGCTCAAAGCCCAGAGTGAAGTGCTATGTATGGGAAGTTTTTAAAGAAAGCTAGGAAGGAAAAGTCACAGGGAGAAGACCCATGGCTATTGGGACTAGAGTATCCCAGGTAATGGAAGTGGCAGTGGCACTAATGTAATAAGATGAAGGGTTCAAGCTTCCCTCCAGGAGCTTTTCACTCACTAGCACCAAGACCATGCCAAGGCAGGACCTCACAGGTACAAGTTTCTCTGGTAGGTGCAATTTCTACCCATGATTACCATATCACTGACTTCAAATTATGTATTTCCATTGCTGAGGCCCAATCCAAGACTGCAGCATTTCCCTATTACCTCCCATGAGTGGGTATTGCATTGTGTTAAGAAGGCAGAAGGATTATTTGGTAGCCACTGCAAGGGTCCATGGTGTAGAAAGATTATCAAAGGAACAGTGACAAGATTCTCAAAAAGAAAATGGAGGGGTGATTAGCTGTGTGACTATGGAAGATTATATCCCCGGGTGTATGCATTAATTTTCCTTGTTATTAATTTTGTTCTGTTTTCTAATTTAATATCTTTGGAATTAGAAGGCTTCTGTTTGATTTGAAAATCAAAGAGGGGAAGTGAATCAGGAGTTGTGCTTTTGAGAGCAAAGTCCAAACTCACTCTCAAAATCTGGGTTAGTTTCAGTGGGGGGATGGGGAGGAACCCCAGAATCCCATTTACTATACCATAATGAGATTCAGGCAAATGATCTTCCAAGGTGCCTCCCAACTTTAGTATTCTATATCCTGTGTTTCTTAGGCCAGTAAGCTCTAACATTGTATAGTGTATGATTCAGCCTTCCTTATATGTTCTCCTAACCTTTTGTGCTCTATGACTATGGCCAATCGAGGGAAAGGTGAGGGGCACAAGAAGGAGACCCTCATTTCTATCAGGACATTTGGAATGAGTGATTGGTTCTCAGGTTTCATTCTCATTTCCCCACAGTGAACATTTACACTAGTCACCTAATCCCTTTAGGAAAAAGGCTCCTGTAAATTGGTCCCTTCATTAAATTTGTAGCAATTTTTCATGAAATACAACCCCAAGCCTGGGCCAGTGAAAATCCTGCAGACAAACTGCAGGAAGCATTAGATGAAGACCTTTCCAACCCTGAAAAGGAAAGAAATCCTCCCAGACGTTTCCCTGCTGAATTATTTCAACATTTTAAAGCTCATTTTCAGGAATAGGATTTTAAGTGAGGGATTCAATTTACACAGAGAAAAGAACTCTGGCTATTGAAAGAAAGTGGGCTCTACTGTCTGTTGCCTGGAGAGTCTGAAACGATATATGTGCTTTGAAGACTGGGGAAGTGTTAACCTGACAATGGAACAGACCCTGTAGGGCCAAAATGACTTCTAATCTAGTCCTAACTACTATCTAAAGGGGCATCCCATTAGGAGAGGGAACTGGCTGTGTCTCTGTGAAAATAGTGCTTAGTCCAATGTAACCCAAGATGAAGTAGGTTCCAGTTCTGACTCTTACTAGTTTTGACCTTTAACAAGTTATTCCTTCCCTTTCTGAGCCTCATTGTCCTCTGTAAAATGTTGATCTAAATTTTGTAACCCTTCTAACATCTATACAGTGATCTGCACATAGAAGGTGCTTAATAAAGTTGGTGGGAAGTTTGACAAAAAAGGACAGAAGATAGGAAGAAGGGAATGAAGACAAATGAGGAAGGAAGGAAGGAAGGAAGGAAGGAAGGAAGGAAGGAAGGAAGGAAGGAAGGAAGGAAGGAAGGAAGGAAGGAAGGAAGGAAGGAAGGAAAATAAAAACCACTTTGGCATAGAGTGGTCTTTGTCTTCTAGCAGGCATTGCCAATGAAGTTAGCTGGCAAAATCTCAAGGATGGACCGGGTAGTTTACAGTAGTATGCCTATTGTAGAAGGCCAGTCTAGCTAAGAGTAAAAAGATTCATCATTACAGAAGTTGACCACCAGGGTTGACATTTTTTGATCAGAGCAACTCAAGAAGAACAATCAATTAAAGCATGAGGAAGTTGGCTCAGCCTCAGTGAAGGAAGCAGTCACATCAGTGAAACCCAGGACTCATTATGGTATTGGAATAGAACACATATAAAATAAATAGTATGATATATATATATATATATATATGTATATATATATATATTTATAATCAGTATATAAAATAAAAGTCATTGACCAACTCAAACAGATCTTGCTTACAGAGAGTCACCCGCTATGCATTCTGGGGGGGGGGGGCAGGGACTGAGTCTGCACTCTCATTACCCCAAGTTGCTCTTTCCCTATAGACCCTACATGGAAGCCAGGCACGAATTTGAGAACACTGGGCAGTGGAAAATGGAGGTCTCCTGAGTTGATGGATGAGTGGGCAGGGCTCTAACTCTCTGCAAAAACATCTCTTTCATTGTAAAGACTAGGGTTCTTCCTTTAGCTTCCCAGATCTGCAGAGGAAGCCTCTCTGTGATTCAGTCTTAGTAGTTGAACCCTGGAAACACAGTTTATCTCTTTTTGAAGGCTTATCAACTAAGCACCCTAAGGGCATTGTATTCTTTGATTATACAAACCTAGAACACCACCCCTCTACTCTCATCCCCCAACCCTTTCCAACAAGGGCTAGCTTAAGAAGCAAAGGAGGATTAAAGGAACCTTCTTCATACTATAGATCATCACCAGCATGGGCCAAGTTCCTAGCTAAGTCTCATCCAGGCTTATTAAAAAAAAAAAAAGCAGCAAGCCCTTTGCTAGCACAGCAGGAACACAAATCAGACCTCAGGGCCCCAGGATTGAAGATGCTATCTCCTGCCTGCTAGAGAAGAGGTGGGCTTAGCTGTTCCTAAAACAATCCTGCCCAGAAAGAAAGAAATACAGCCCTTCTCTCCCTCACTGCTGGTGCTTCTCTGGAACAGAGGAGAAGATTTATTCAGTCAAGGAAAAAAAAAAGTTAACAGTGGGCTGAGGCCTCTGTGACCTCTCTCACACAAGTGCCTCCTTCTACTGGCTGTTCCCCCAGTAGTGACCAGAGGGCAGTTCTGCCTAGGTCCAGCAACAGGGATGGCTCTTCAACATCCCACATATCTGAGCAATCAAACCTTAGATTTTTCTAATTTTGGAATAATCTACTCAATATCATAGAAAGATAATCCCTTAAAATATTAGAATCTTAGAGGACAGTTAGGTGGTGCAATGCATAGAGCACTGGTCCTGGAGTCAGCAGGACCTGAGTTCAAATCTGACATCAGATACTTATTAGTTGTGTGACCTTGGGCAAGTCATTTAACCCCAATTGCCCCTCCAAAAAATCTAGAATCTTCTAGTTAAAAGTTTTCTTTGAGACAATGCTACTTACTAGTTATCTAGCATTAAACAAGTCATTTTCCTTCTCTAGGCCTTAGTTTCCTCATCTGGAAAATGAGTGTGTTGGACTAGATGACTTTGGAGATGCCTTTGAAGTCATCTCTGACATCCTATGATCTCATTTTTCCTGTTTAGCAGCTGTTTCCAGAAAGTTCCCAAAAGGCAGGAAAGAGTAGAAGTGGTGGAGTCATAAAACTGAGCTAGAAATCAATCAACCAATCAAAAAGCATTGTGCAAGTATATACCTGCATACATGTGTATGTATGTGAAAAAGAGACATCCATAATGCAAATGCATATAGGCATGTACATACATATGGATATATCAATCAGAGAAGTATTAAGGAGGAGTGAATAGGGAATTGAATAGAGACCCAGGAAGATCTGGTTTCAAATCCTTTTACCTTCATCACATCTTTCATATATGCTCCCCTCCTGTGCCCTGACACTGCTACCACTCTGGTAGCCCTCATCACCTCATACCTAAATTATTGCAATAAATAGTTTGTGCTGGGTCTGCCTGACTCAAGTCTCTCCCCACTCCAGCCCAATCCTCCTCTGAAGTGGTATAATGGTGCCCCTGACCAGTCCTTAAGTTAACTCAGTGCCCATGCCAATTTTCTAAAACCGTAAATTTCAAAGCAATCTTTTTCTGTCTCTGTCTCTCTGTCTCTGTCTCTCTGTCTCCCTCTGTCTGTCTTTCTCTGTCTCCCTGTCTCTCTCTGACTCTCTCTAATTCTATCTCTATCTGTCTCTGAGTCTGTCTCTCTCTGTCTGTCTCTCTCCGTCTCTCTCTGTCTCTCTCTGTCTCTGTGTCTCTGTATGTCTCTCTCTCTCTCTCTCTCTCTCTCTCTCTCTCTCTCTCACACACACACACACACATACACAAACACACACACATACTCCAGAGCTAATACCAGCTGCCTTTTGAACATCTTGAACTAGATGTCCCTAGGAATCTCAAATTTAATATGAAATAGAACCTCTTCACCACACCCTCATCCAAACTGCCATATCATTACCTATCACCACCATCTTCATTGTCATCCAGATTTGCACCTTTGATGTCATCCTTATTTCTTCATCCTCATCCCCTCCATAGCCAATCTGTTGCCAATGACTTGTTGGCTTTACCTTCATCACATTTTTCACATATGCCCCACTCCTGTCCCCTTGATACTGCCACCACTCTGGTAGCCCTCATCACCTCATACCTAAACTATTGCAAAAAATAGTCTGTGCTGAGTCTGTCTGACTCAAAGTCTCTCCCCACTCCAGTCTAGTCCTCCTCTGAACTGTCACAGTGATTTTCCTATATATGACGCCTCCCTTACTTAATAAATCCATTGCCTTCCGGACCAAATATAAGGTCTCCTATCTGACATTTAATGCTTGACCCCTTTCTACCTTTCCAGTCTTCTTATACCTTATTTTTTTTCCCAAATACTTTACAAACCAGCTGCAATCGCTGACTAATCATTTTCATACTTTTTCCTCAGCTGTTTCCTCTGAACTCTTCATGTCTGCCTCTTAGAATCCCTTTTCTTAAGATCCCAAGCTTCAGCTCAAATCCTACTATCTGACTCTCCCCCTTGACTCTCCAATTGCACAATATATCTCTTAATAATTTATTGATTTTTTGTTTTGCTGAAATAAATCTAAACAATCAACAAAACAATAAACCTTGCATTGCCTAGACATTTACAGATTTCTTCCCCATAGAATGTAAATTTATTGAGACAAAACCCTGTTTTTACCTTTCTATGTCTTCCTAGTACAAAGCACAAAGACCAGATTTCATCACAAATTACCACACCCAAGTGACAAAGATGATGTCAAGTGACCACTTGACTAATTACAAGTCCATCCTTCTTCTCTCTACAAAATGAAATCTTAGAAGACTTGTTTCTGTGATCCCAGTTGTGATGGATTCTGGGAACTAGTTGCTTAGGCTCTCTGGACATTGATTCCCATCATAGTTTTCATATAAATCATTCCTGCTGGGGCAGCTTGTTGGTATAGTAGATAGAGTACTAAGCCTAAAGTCAGGAAGACTCATCTTGCTGAGTTAAAATCTGGCCTCAAATACTAACTGCAACCCTGGGCAAGTCACTTATCCCTGTTGCCTCAGTTTCCTCATCTTCAAAATGAGCTGAAGAAGGATCTAAGAGAATAAACTCTAGGAGAATAAACCCTGGGTCTCTCTGGGGTCTCTTTTGTCTCTCCTCAGTTTTTCTAAAAGGATCCAAATGGAGAAGAGGGAAAATGGAGACAGGACTAGAGCCTGGGTGAGGTGTCCCAAGGCTATCAACCAATGATTAGGTTGATGTCAGCTGGGATTTCATCCAGATGAGCCCAGAGCTCATCCCATCTAGCACATCCCAGTCCAGCCAGTGACATCAGATGGTGAGGACATTAGTTCCTCCATGATATCTTCCCACTGGGCATAAAACCAAGGGCAGGCCCATTACACCTTCATGGTCTGGCCCTGGAGCTTGTGTTAATTAATGGACCTGAATTCTGGCAGCTCCAAGGCAAAGCTAGAGAACAGGTATCAAGTAACAGCTGCTACAGAACTTGGAGATCTCTGGCCTACTTCTGACAGTCTCACAGCTCTTCCACCATTCCTCCTTTGCCATGATGAGCTCCATTCCTCATTTCCCCAAGAGACCATTGATATAATGGAAGAAAACCCTATATTTAAGGTCAGAGAACCTGGGTTCAAATTTCAGTTATCTTCACCTTTCACTTGCTGTATGACCTTGGTAAATTTACTTAACCTCTGAATTAAATCTCTGAGCCTCAATTTCCTCATCTATAAAATAGAAGGGTTGCATAGATGATTTCTAAGTTTTCTTCCAGATCTAAATTCTATGAAGTCTAGAAACCCAAAGACCAGGGTTGTGGTGCTAAATTTTTAAAAAGGGGAAAGAGGTTTGATACGCCTCTAAATTTAATCTACATTATGAATACTTTTTTTTAAGTCTAAACAGTCCACAAAACAATAAAAAGGTACTGATTTACCAATTATAGGTTTTCCAGTTTCCAGAGTGTTAACCCTCACAGTGAAAATTTAACAATCTTCTCTCCTGAGCTACTTTAAGCTGGGTCCAACAGCTCCCTGCAAGTATTATTGTCTCCATGAAATGAAATGACTGCTAAAACTATCAGAGCTGGGACTCTTCTGAGCTGTCAGTAGCCTAGATGATCTCTCTCTCTCTCTCTCTCTCTCTCTCTCTCTCTCTGCTCTGTCTCTGTCTCTCAGTCTCTCTCCCCCTCTCTCTTTCATAACCAAAACACAATGAATGGCCTTGGTCTCTTGGCCTCAGTCCTCCCATTTGTAAAAGGGAAGGCCCTCTTCCAGGATCCTTTGGTCCTCCAACACCAACAGACCTCTCCCTTCAGTGACTCCCCGGGCTTAGTTCCAATCATTGTCCCTAAAGAAGGAATAGCTACTCTGTTGAGAGGCAGGACGAGAAGATTGCATCAGGCAACAGCCCAGCTTAGAGTCATCACATCATGAAATCTGTTTTGCCTAGAGGGCAGGGAGCTGGCCTCCTTTTCCTTTGTCACTGACGTCAGAAAGACAAGGACTGTCTGGGCAAGGCAGCTGGGTCTAATTTTCCAAAACACGTCTTCTCAAGCCACATCTTTACAACCCACTTGAGAACTTATCAAAGTAATGTCACTCATATGGACCGGAAATCTTCAAAGTAAAGTGTCTAAAGTAGAATTTGGGTCCTCAGTTGACTGAGAGAAGTTGTTTCCAAGGTCCATGTCACCCAAAATCCACTCATCAGGGCTATGTGGATAGGACTCCACATGTATCTCATTTTGTGGATTACAGACCCTTGAAATCAAAAACTGAAATCAAAACTGACTATTGATTGGTCATCTAGTAACCAGGGAAGCAAGCCAACAGCAACCTGAGGACTAATTCCACCAGTATCAGTTTGGGTGAGGTACTTGAGTTAAGAACAGTTTTTACTGTTTTTTTTTTCAAAATCAAAATATAACTGGCAGTACATAAAAAAAAAAAAACAGGCAGGATTTTCTAATACTGAATTTCCCTCATGGTATCAATGAGGAAACTGAGACACAGAGGGAAACAGAAATTAACTTTAAATCAGTGAATCATTATTAAGAGCCTACTAATTCCAGACATTTTGGTGAGCACTATCTTTGCTAAGCAAAGACAAAAACAAAAGCATCCAAGCTCTCCAGAAATTTATATTCTGTTATATAAGTGTTGAAAGAACATAAAAAAAATTTACATCTTTTTTTAAAAGATACAAACAAAATAAATATAATGAAAAAAATTAGAGGGAGCTGGAGATGAGAAAAAAACTTCACCTGGAAGATCACAGTTAAACTGAGTTTTGAAGAAAACAAAGGATTTTAAGAAGTAGAGATCAGATAAAACCAAATTGCAGGCATTGGGGTCAGAATGGAAAGGCAAAGCCAGGGTATGAATCCAGGTCTACCATATCTCAGTTCAGAAAGTCTTTAGAAAAGAGTTTTTTAAATTTTAGTTGGATTCTTTTCCCTAAAAAATAAACTTTCCCTAAACCCACCTCTGACAATCAAACTGGAGACAAGATCCTAAGTTCCATCATTACTGGGCTTTGTCATCCTTCCACATTCCATCTAACCCCCAGCAAAGAAAGACCCCACAATCTTTTGGGGGAATTAATTTATTGGCAGATAGTATTTCACTTTCAGGTGAGGGTTTGGATTCTTCCTGTGTACAAAGCAAGGGACTAAAAATAAATAGAAAAATTGAATGAAATGTAACCATCCATAAACCAAACTCTTAGTCCTGACCAACAGTTACAAGTAACTGGAACATAAAGAGATCTTAGTTCACAGTATATGGAACCAAAATCTACTGACATATTGACTGTCTCATCCAAAACTATCCTAATCTTCTGAGGCCATCAGTAGGATGAGGAGAGAGGGAAGACCCATGTAGCCTTGTCACCAAGTCATCAGAATAAATGAAGGGACTGTATAAGATTCTAAGAAGTCCAAAAGGCAATACAGATTGAGATAAGTACACAGAAAGAATTATCACAGGGGCAGCTAGGTGGCGCAGTGCATAAAGCACCAGCCTTGGAGTCAGGAGTACCTGAGTTCAAATCCAGCCTCAGACATTTAATAATAACCTAGCTATGTGAACTTGGGCAAGCCACTTAACCCCATTTGCCTTGCAAAATAAACCTAAAAAAAAAGAATTATCTCTCTCTCTCTCTCTCTCTCTCTCTCTCTCACACACACACATACACACACACACACACACACACACACACACACACACACACACACACAGACATACCATAAACAAAAGTGATAGAAAAATAGAGATAAACAGATATATGTATGTCTTTGTATCTCTATATACATATATATGTGCATATGTATAACTATGTATTATTGTGAACTTGACATCAGCAAACATGAACATTTCTAATCACAAAATCTGAAAATGAGGATTGTATTGGGAATTATAAATCTCTATTATAGCCTGGGTTTTTAAAGTATATAATAAATTCCACCCAGTAGTTCTAAAATTGTCCAACTTGTTTGCATCTCCCCCTGAACTTCCTCCTATTCTCTTCCATGTATTTTAAGTGTTTCATTCATATATTGTTTTCTTTTTCTTTCTTTTTTCAGCATCATGATCATCATCCTTCCTCTCTCCATTGCCCACAAAAAGTCTTCCTTGAAAACAAACATAATCCAAAAAAAAAAGAAAAAAAATCCATGCATAGGTCACAGCTAAAACATACAACTCATTTTATATCTCTGGTTCCTCACTTTTCTGTCAAGAAATGGGAAGCATGTTTCATTGTCAGCATTTTGGAGTTGTGATTGATTGGAATTCTTAACTCTTCCAAAGTTTTTTTCTTTATAAGGTTTTTGTTATTTCATAAGTTGCTGCATTGGTTCTACTCACTTCACTCAAATCAATTCATACACATCTTCCTAGATTTCCCTTAGTCTCACTCACAATTTCTTATGAGGCACTGACATTTCATTACACTAATATAACATAATTTATTTAGTCATTTCTTTTTTTTCTTTCATCTTTGCCAGGCAATGGGGATAAGTGACTTGCCCAAGGTCACAAAGCTAAGTAATTATTAAGAGTCTGAATCCAAATTTGAACTCAGGTCCTCCTGACTCTAGGGCAGGTACTCTATCTACTGCATCACCTAGCTGCCTCTCAGTCATTTCGTAATTGATGAGCACCCCACTTGTTTCCAGTTCTTCAATAAAAAAAATGGTCTTATGAACAGTTAGAGGCATTACTAGGTCAAACACAGAAATTAGTGACATTTTGGATTTTCTTCCCAATTGTTTTCCAGAATGATTAGATCATTTCACAGCTCTATCAACAGCAAGTGTGACCATTCTTCCATAGTTTCTGCAAAAATTGTTATTTTCTATTTTTTTTGTAATTGTCATAGTCAATTCAATGGGAAGTAAGTGAAAGTTTCTAATTTGCATTTCTTCTATTGATTAATGATTTGGTGACTATTTTCATAAGGTAGTTGATAATTTGCATTACTTCTCTTGAGATATGCCTCTTTATTACTTCTCTCTCCCTTCCCACTCACCCTCTGCTTAACAATTTTTGTTGTTGTTCAGGCATTTTCATCCTGTCCAACTTTTCATGACCCCATTTGGAATTTTCTTGGTAAAGATACTAGAGTGGTTTGCCATTTCTTTCCTCAGCTCATTTTACAGATGAGGAAACTGAGAGTTAAGTGTCTTGCCCAGGGTCACATAGCTATTAAGTTTCCAAGGCCAAATTTGAACTCAGGTCTTTTGACTCCATGCATAGCACTGAATTCTAGCTGCCCTCTCTTGGGGAATATCTTTTATTCTACTAAGTTTGAATCAATACCCTATATACCTTAGATAGTAGAACTTTTTCATAAAATTGTTGCAAATATTGTTTTCTCAGTTAAGGGGAAAAAAAACAGATATCTTATTGTCGGATCTTGTTACCACTTATACTTTTTTGTTTCTTCCTTAAGGATATGATTTCTCTCTCTCATCACACTCAATTTGGATCAATGTACAACATGGAAACAAAGTAAACACTGCTTTCTGTGGGGAGGTGGGGAGAGGGAAGTAAGATTGGAGGAAAATTTGTAAAGCTCAAATAAAATCTTTAATAAAAAAAGAAAAAATTATTTCCCTAGAAATTCTTGACCTTTCATTTTTCCAAAAAATTTCTTTTTTGTTCTATAAATCATCCTTTTGGTACTTTGATTGGTATGGCACTGAATCTGTAAAATAATTTATATAGTACTATTATTTTTATGACAATCATTATTGCCATTTTATGACAACCATTTAGTGTAGTCCAACTATAAACAATAATATCCCTCCAATGATTCATCTTTATTTATGTAAAGAGTGTTTTGCAGCTGCTTTTCATATGATCCATGTGTGTGTTGGTTGTTAGATTCCCATATTTTTTATGTTCTTATTATTTTAAATGTAATTTCTCTTTCCATTTTTGTTGACTTTCTTGGCATTATACAGAAATATCAATGTTTTGTGGGCTTGTTTCATTTCCTGTATAATCTTTTTAATATGATAATATGCTCTCTTGTCTAATATTTCATTCCATTCTTATGTCAACAGTCATTAAAGATACTAGTCTACAGTTTTCTTTCTTTGCTTTGTCCCTCCTTGGTTTGGGTATAAAAACATATTTTAGTTAATAGAATGAATGTCATTAGATCATCGTTATGCTATTTTTACAAACAATTAATGCATTATTTGAATTAATTATTCTTTGAATGTTTGACAGTATCTACTTCATTCATACTCAGGTTCTTTTTTCTTTCCAGACTTATTCAATTTCTTTTTCTGAGCCTGAGCCAAA
The DNA here is from genome assembly GCF_037893015.1 of Macrotis lagotis. Lineage (NCBI taxonomy): Eukaryota > Metazoa > Chordata > Mammalia > Peramelemorphia > Peramelidae > Macrotis > Macrotis lagotis. The sequence goes on along the minus strand of NC_133658.1, from coordinate 432,745,713 downwards.
GTCTTTGTTGTTGTTGTTGTTGTTGTTGTTGTTCTAATAATCTGCGTGCTTTATAGTTTTGGATATATTTATCCATTTAATTTACTGAGTTTTATGGACAATTTCCAATAATTTTCTTTATTTCCTCATTTATTGTGAATTCTCCTTTTTTTAATTTTTTATTGGATTTATGATTTTTGCCCACTTTTTTATCAAAGTAACTAATGATTACTTTATCTGATTATTTGTTTTTAGGTATCTTTTTCTTTCAAAAAACAGCTAAGTTGGGTAGCAAGGTGGCACATTGGATAGAGAAGTCAGGAGGACCTGAGTTCAAGTACAGCCTCAGACACTTAATTACTTAGCTGTGTGGCCTTGAGCAAATCCCTTAACCCCATTGCCTTTAAAAAAAAAAAGCCAGAAAAAACAACTAAGTTATTTTTGGCAATTTGATGTGTTTTTTTTCTTTGATTTTCAAAATTTCTATTTTTGTTTTTTTATTTGCTGCTTGTCTGTATGTTTTAGTTGCATTTCTAATAAACTGATGTCTGCTTTCTTCTTTTTTTTTAAAATGAGTCTCTCATTCTCACATATTAATCAATCATGGGTTTCCACTATTAATCAACATACGAGCTTTGACCTACTTTGTTTCCTACTAGGGCCAGTTTGCACTTCTTTAGGCAATCCAATGACTTCCTCACACCACATATTGGTTCCAGACTTAGTAAAAACACCCATTTGTCTTCCTCTATTGTAGCTCAGAAGATCAGTTTCAGACACAGTCTTCCAGATAGCTGAAATTAGAGGTATGTATCACTATAACTTAGCCTTTTGTGGTTCTTGATGGCAAGAGTGTTAGATATAAATTTTTCCTTTAAGACTGTTTTGATTGCATCCCATTTGGTATGTGATATCTCTCTTTTATCATTTGTTTTTCATGAAACTATCTATTGTTTCTATGATTTTGTTCTTTAGTCCACCAATTCTTTAGTCTCTAATTTTATTATATCATGATTGGTAAGGAATGCTTTTATTAGTTCTGTTTTTCTTTGTTTGCTTCTGAGATTTCATACCCTAATATAGTCAATTTTTGAAAGTGTCATGAGATATATGTATATGTCTTTTTATTTTAACCTATCATTTCTGACTTTTCTAAAATTCTTTTCATGTCTTTAACTTCTTTCTTTTTTATATTTTTGTTATATTTGCCTAGGTCTGAAAGGAGTACTTTTATATCCTAAACTATTATAATTTGCCCTATTCTTCTCCCTGTAATTCAACCAAGAGGGGATATCTGCCTTCAAAGAGTTCAAAATCATTCATATGGAAGAGGGATTAGATTTGTTATGCTTGACCCTAGATTGTATAACAGGAATAAGGATGCAGGTTTCAAAGAGGCAAATTTAAGTTTTATGAACTTCCTCACATTTAGAATTATTCAAAGATGTGTTGCCTCAGGAGATGAGTTCCCCCTTCTTAAAAGTCTTCAAGCCGGGGGTGGCTAGGTGGCACAGTGGATAGAGTACTGGCCCTGGAGTCAGGAGTACCTGAGTTTAAATCCAGATACTTAATAATTACCTAGCTGTGTGGCCTTGGGCAAGCCACTTAACCCCATTGCTTTGCAAAAACCTGAAAAAAAAGTCTTCAAGTCAAGGCTGATTGACCACTCATCACATATGCTGTAGAAGTTATTCTTTTGGGAGGCATGAATTGAATTAGAAGAACACTCAGGGGCCCATCAATTGGAAATTGGGTAAATTAATTGTGGAACAAAAATGCAATACACTGTTCTTTAAGAAATTATAAACATGATGAAAACTGAAAAGCATGGAAAGATATGCTCTCATGCAAAGTGAAGTAAGGAAAGGCAAAAAAACAATATATACATCTTAATGCAATAAAATGATAGCAAATTGAAAAAAATTAATGAAAGCATAGGGCTTTATTGAGGTTAAATTACAATGTATTGAGGGGAACAAGAGAGACTGCCTATTAATAATGTAGTCATAAGATCATATATTTGAAGCTCCAAGGGACCTTAGAGATTATCTAATCCAACCCCTCATTTGAAAGAGGAAGAAACTGAGGTCCAAGGAAATGTTAAGTGAGTTTCCCAGGGATACACAGGTTTAGAGTTGGGACTTCAAGGGTTTCTGATTCCAGAGATAGTGCTCTTTCCCCCTCTGACAAAAACGCTAGTTTTCTGATGGAGGAGAGGTTGGGAAGGAGTTAACAGTACACAGGGACATTACATCAGATGCAGGATCATAAGCAGAGTTCAAAAAAGGAGAAATGACAACTGTGAATTCCAAGACTTTCTCTTCCTTCCCTTGACCAAGTAACACAAAACTTTTGAGAGTTTTCTCCTCCTTTCTCCTCTGTTCTGGAAGCTATTGTGCAAGCCACAGCTAAGCCTAAGGGGCCCTGCATTTGGGAAAGCAGAAACAACCCTAATGGAGGAGTTCCATGCACATTCTAGTGGGCACTTATAGCCAGAGTTATATTAGTCTGTGTGACCTCAGTCAGGAAAGATGGGATGTCTATTATAAAAGTCTTGAACTCCAGAGTAGATTCCATCCAAAAGGGAATGACTAAACAAATTGTGGAACAGGAATGCTATGAAATACTACTGTGCTGTAAGAGATAATGTGTGTGGGGGATGGCTAGATGGCACAGTGGATAGAGCACCGGCCCTGGAGTCAGGAGTACCTGAGTTCAAATCCGGACTCAGACACTTAATGATTACCTGGTCCTGTGGCCTTGGGCAAGCCACTTAACCCCATCTGCCTTGCAAAAACCTAACAAAAAATAACAAATAAAAAAAGAGATAATGTGTGTGATAAATACAGAGAAGCATAGAAAGATCTATGTGAACTGATGCAGAGTGGAGTAAGAGTAAAGAAAGCAGTAGATACAAGAATAAGGGAAATGGAAACAATATACTAAAAATTTCAAAATAAATCAAACAAAATTATAAAGTTCAAGCAAAACTCCAATGAAGAGATCTCCCACCTTTGTGGAGGTAGGTCAACAGGTGATGCACATTTCATACATTTTTAAACTTTTTCAATGTATCAATTGTAATGATTTTTTCCTCTCTAAAAACTATTATTTTTTATATGGGATTGCTCCCTAGATGGGGAAGAGGCAGGGATACCTGGGATAACTATGTAAGAAACAGAACTCATAAAAACTTTTTTTAGAAAAAGAAGTCTTTTAATTAGTCATAGGTTAGGTCTCTCCAGCTCCTAGGTTGTCTTATGAGTAGCAGAAAAGGGAGGAACTGACCTCTAACCTGAGAGGTTGGGTTTTTGTGTTGTTCTTGTTCTTTTTGTTCTATATAGATGTGTAGCTTTGCAACTATGAGTGAGTGTCTATTGTATTTTTCAATAAAGCATTTCCTTTTTTTTTTTTTTTAGGTTTTTGCAGGGTAAATGGGGTTAAGTGGCTTGCCCAAGGCCACACAGCTAGGTAATTATTAAGTGTCTGAGATCAGATTTGAACCCAGGTACTCCTGACTCCAGGGCCCGTGCTTTATCCACTGCGCCACCTAGCTGCCCCTAAAGCATTTCCTTTTGAAATTTATTATGCTCTCATCTAACTTGACTTAATTGCTTCTTGAACTAATCCATTAAATGAGTGACTAAAACCATATCCTGGATCTGGAAAAGAAGGAATATGGTTATTAAGACCCATATGATAGATGATGATTGTCATATACCCCTAGCTAAAAAGTCTGTAATGTAGCAGTGAGGGGTGGTACAACAGATGCTTGATAGTCAAATACTCCAAGGCCTTGACTGTAACATAACATAGTCTAACATTGCTACAATTAAATAAATCTTGACTTAAAAATTAAATTATGTAGAGAATGAAATTATATTAAAGAGAATGAGTAAGATAACTAAACCAGAACTGAAAGGCAATTTTTTATCTTTTCAAAGATGTAAAATTTTTAAACATTTTTAAATATTAATATTAACAAGAAAAAAATAAAAATTACTTATTTGCAGTTTCAAGAATAAATGAACAAATTATCATATCAAAAGTACAAAACAAGAATATCTCCAAATTAAAAGGGAAATTAATAAAATATAAAATGAGAGTACAATTTAATATTAAAAGACTTGATTTTGTGAAAAGATCAATATAACTGATAAACTATTAGCAAGTTTAATCAAAAAGAATTAAGGGATAAAAAGCTTTTCCAAAATTATAAATCAGTGAGGAAAAATGATAACAAATAAAGATTAGAGATAATCACCAGCAATTATTAGAAACAGCTAACCAATCTGAGAACATTAAAGAAGTCCATGAAAAAAATGGATTAATGATATGGCAAATCATAGAAGAAAAGGATCAATATTTGCAAGCATAAAAAACTCACACTCATAAAACAGGAGATAGATGACTCAAATATCATCAGAATGATAAAGTGACCAGATTATTAAGAAGATGTCAAGAGAAGAACTCAGGACCTAACATATTTATAAATAAATTCTGTCAAGCATTTAAAGAATTAATGAATCTCTATACAATATAAATGGTTTTCAAGACTGGATAAAACATTCAACCAAACTCCTTTTAAGAAGCAAATGTGATCTTGATTTCTCAGGTCTTTAACCCCAACACTGGATGATCCTCATAATCCATTGTCTTCAAATCTATTTGTGTGCTGCTGAACAGAACTGAAGGAAGTCAACAAACTGTTTAATAAGTCCCCTACAAATTTTCCTGATCTCCACAAGGAAACCTCACTTTAGCAAGGTAATCAATCCTTCTACTCTTCCTCAAATGATTCTCTATTCCATTCAACACAATAGCTGTTTCTGGTTCTTTACTCCTTTCCTCAAAGCTCCTCTTCCCCACCTTTTCCCCTGAGAATTTTATCTCACTTCACCAAAAAAAAAAAAATTGAGCTCCTTCTTTTCCCCTTCTCCCCATCTCATATTCCTCTGACATCAGCCCCCATTATCTCATCCATCGCTCAAATCTCAGATGAAAAGATGACCCCAATGCCAATTCAACAGGTATTTTGACCCCCATCCTCTCCCTTGTCCAGTAGATTTCCCCATACCATCCTTCTGTAATCTTCAGTCTTTCCCTATCTACTGGATGCTCCCCTCCCACATCTTCCAAAACCCAAAATCTCTCTGATCCTTAAAAAACTCTAAACAGATCCTTTCAGCTTTGATAGCTAACATCAGAGCCATGCCTCCATGTCAAAATTACATCCCTCAAAAAAATCATAAACTACTCTCTCTCCTCTAAAGTTTTATATTAAAAAATTGAATAACCTTTTCTTATGCTACATCCTTCTTGTCCTCTCTCCAGTGTTCAACACTAGAGACCATCTCCTCTTGTATATTCTCTCCTCTTTGAACATCTGGTGAACCTGCTTTCTCCATGGTTCTCTTCCTATCTGATAGCTCTTTCTCAGTTTCTTTTGCTAGATTTTCATCTAAGAAATGGTCACTAACCTTGGGTATCTCCACAGAGCTCTGTCCTGGACTTTTTAGTTCCTATGACTTCAATGATCGACTCTACATCAATGATTCCCAGATATAAATATCCAACCTAAGTCAATCTTCTGAATTGCAGATGCACATCACAAACTGCTTATTAGACATTTCCAGATGAATGTCTCAAAGACTTTACACTTCCAGAAACAAAACTCACTATCTTTTCTCCCAAACCAACTCTTCTAAATTCCCTCTGACTGCCAAAGGCTTCATGTCAGCCAAGTTTAACTTTAATATCACCCTCACTCCTCAAGCTCAATAACCCAACAAACCCAATCAATTTAACAAATATTTTCATTTCTTCCCCACATCCCTTGATACATTCCCTTATCTCCAGTCTCATGACCAGTACCCTAGTTCAGGCTCTTATTGCCTCTTGCCTGGAATTGGAAAAACATATTAATTAGCCAAATGCTTTGTCTCTCTCAATTCCATTCTCCAAAGTAATTATTCTAGAGCACAGATCATCCATTTACCATGCACACATACAAATTCAATAAACTCCAATGACTTTCCATTACCTATAGAATCTAATGTAAAGTCCTCTGCTTGGCACTTGAAATGTTTCACCTACTAGTTCCTTCCTATATTTCTAGAATTCTTAAATATTGTTCAGTTGTTTTTCACTCCTTATAGTCATGTCTGACTCTTCATAATCCCACTTTAGGTTTTCTTGGCAAAGTTACTGGAATGGTTTGCCATTTCCTTCTCCAGCTCAATTTCCAGATGAGATCATCAGGGTTAAGTGACTTGGCTAGGGGTCACAAAGCTAGTAAGTGTCTGAGGTCATTATGAGTCTACCTGACTACAGATCTGGCATTCAATCCACTCTACCACCTAGCTGTCCTTTAAAACATTATTCCCCCTGATATACCTTAAAATCTAACCATACTAGACTATTTGGTATTCTTCATAGGATACTCCATCTCTCTTCTCTGGCTTTTGCATTGACTGTCCCCATGTCTGAAATGTCCTATAAACATCTCTCAGAATTCCTGGTTTACTTCAAAATTCAGTCCAAATTGCACCCTGCCTAACAAGTCTTTCCTGGTCCTGCTACTCACTAGAAGATGGTATCTTTCCATCCAAAGTTGTTTTCCATTCACTATGCAGGAGTCTGATACATATCGATTAATATACATGTTACATCCCCCTATTAGAATCTGTGCTCTAAAGACAGAGACTTTGCTTTGACCTTTTTAAAAATTTTATTTTTGGGGACATTCTCAGTACTTAGTAGAGTGCTTATTAAGTCAAATAACAAGCAGTCATTAAGTACAATGATGAGGCACTATGCTAAGTACAGGAATATAAATTCAGTCAATTCTGAAAGAATATGACCTAAGCTCCCAAAATACCTACACTATGTAAAATCATACAAGAAAAATCACAAGGGCTTATGGGGAAAATGGAGTTAGCCACACAAAACTCAAAAACTTTGTCAATGCCATATGAAATAGATAGGAACCTAACAAAAATGATCACAAATTTTTATACATGTTAAATTGTTTAGAAATATTTAAATACAATAGTATGATAACAATAGTTATGACCCTCAAAGCCTCTGCCTACTGCTCAGCCTGTGCCTAGAGTACCAGGATACCTCGCAGACCCGTCCTCTCACAAAGTATTCCATGAGTGGGTCAAGTCAAAAACTCAAGGTCTGGGGTGGGAAGGATCATTATTTCTCTACCCACAGCTCCTACTGAACCAGGACATATACAGTAAATATGGCATTTTATGTCAACAAAAACCTAAAGTTGATTTGTGGAGGAGTTCATCAGAAAGGCTACTGTCTGAGTATTATTGTGAAGTGGTAAAATTTTGTACCTTCTTACTGTTGTTTGAGAGAGAAATGCAGAAGTAAAAAGTTCTGCTCAAAATGTTTCCTAATATTTCAATCACATTGAAATAAATTCATGTTTTCAAAGGAAGCATTATTAGTAGAACTGACTGTATAGACAAAAAAAGATAGTCCCTGCCCTCATGGAGTTTATGTGTCAGTGACTGCAGAAAATACATAAAAAGAAATTGAAAGGAGAAGAGGGAAGAGATAAATATAACTGGAGCAAAGGTCTTCATTGAGAAATTTTAGGAGTACAAGCTGGAGAGGAATGAGGTCATGATTGACCTAGGCCTCCTTAAAATGGTGGCTGTAGGAGGAATCAATCAATCAGAGGTGGAAGCTGAAAGGTTGAGGTATTTCCAGTGTGTGAAAAGGAGTGAGTTTTGAGGGGGAAGAGTTTTCTGGAGCATTATAGAGAAAATCTGGAAGAGTCAGGAGTGCAGCCTAGAGAGAAATTAAAACTGTCACATAGTAATTGCTTAATAAATGTGCATTGATTGATGGATTGATTGATAATGAATGCAAAGGCATTAAATAAAATTCTAGTAAATAACAGAAAAAAGCTCAGGTTTCACATTATGATGAAATCATAATCAAATTATGCATTATGATCAATCAGATTCAGGAATGCAACATTAGGAAAATTATTAATATAATAAATTTTCTTAATAAAATTAATTAAAATCCGCTATGTGAGTTATCTCAGTAGATATATTAAAGGCTCTTTTACTAGAATATCATACCTTTTAATGCTAAAAACTTTGGGAGTAAAAGAAATCTTCCTAAATCTGATTTTTTTAAAGAAACTATTAAAAATCAAGAGCTAATATTAGGTATAAGAAGCAGTATATATTTTCCATCTAAGAACTGGAGTAAAGTAGGGGTTTTCCCTCTCATAGTCACCATCAGACACTGTTCTGAATAGGCTAGTTACAGCAATGAAACAAGATAATAAATATAGGAAATAAGAAATGAAGTTAATTATCTATTAGTAGATAATATAATGGTTTACTTACACCCATGAAATTGATTTTAAAAATTAACTGACTTTGATAAAATATACAGAATGAGATAAAATAAATGTAAAAACATTACTAGCATTTCTATATCTTATTGACAACATCACCAAAATAAAGGGCAATTAGACTAGGAATTAGTAAAACTTCTCTTGCTGAGTTCAAATCTGCCTCAGACAATAGTTGTGTGACTGGGCAAGCCACTTAATCCTGTTGCCTCAGTTCCTCATCTATAAAATGAGCTGGAGAGAGAAAAATGGCAAACCACTCCAGTATCTTTGCCAAGAAAACCTCAAATAGAGTCACAAAGAATTGGATACATGAAAAATGACTAAATAACAACCACAACAAAAACCTTTGAAGAAACTGAAAGAAAGAATAATGAATAAAGAGTAAGGATAATGCAAAAATTTGCAAATACTTTTATTGACTTATTAAGACACATATAAGATCTTTATAATGGGCATTTTAAAAGCTTTCCAATCAATATGACTGAATGAGCAAAGCACACACCTTAAAAAACAATAAAGAAGTAAACAGAAGGAAAGAACTTAAAATTGCATAAGAAAAAATATTGATCTCATAAGAAAGTCACAAGAATAAATGAGAGATTTTGGAGAAAATAAAAATATTAACAAAAGGAACTTGGGTAGGAAAATGGCAGCAATGAAAATTGTAATAGAAAAAAAAAACCTGAGGCAGCTAGGTAGCACAGTGATAAAGCACCAGCCCTCAAGACAGGTGGTCCTGAGTTCAAATCCAACCTCAGATACTTGATAATTACCTAGCAGTGTGACCTTGGGCAAGTTGTTAATCCCATTACCTTGCCCCCCCCAAAAAAATCCACAGACATAATCAGCACCAGAAAACCAAAAAGAATTTCAGAACTGGAATACAGAGATATAAAAAAATTTTCTGTATTATCCCCCCCCCAAAAAAAAGAATGAAAGAAAACATACTAGCTCAACTGATAGATCTACATAAATTTAAGAGTTAATTACATCTTTGAGTAATAGTTTTAAAATAAGAACTTGAATCCTATAGTTCAAAGAGTTGTTAAAATACCTTCTGATTTTTTAAAATAGGATTCAAAGTAGAAATAGAATCTATAGGACCCTGAAGATGAACCCCAAATTTAACATACCTAGTCACATTAGATTCATGGTAGATTGAATTCTAGACCCAAGTTTGACTTCTGCAGCAATTTGACATCTGCCTATTTACTAGTCTTGACCAATTCATTTAATCTTTTTAGCTTCAGTTTCCTCATATGTAAAATGGGAATAATTAAAAGGATCTACTTCACATGAAAAACTATGTGCAAAGAGACTTGCAAGCCTTACATACACTATGTAAATGTTGCTATTGTTATTGGATCCCAATTAGAATCTCATGATGATCAGGTTTAGATATTGTCAGTGGGAATCTAGACTGTTGAATCTGCAACCTTCGCTTCAGCTCTGCACCATCTCTCTCAAGGTCTTCAAAAACCAGTCTAGGTGTTGGGCTCCTCCTCCTGTCAGAGAACATCTTTTCCTCCAGGAAGTCCTGCGTTAACTTATAAGGGTCATCTCCCCAGAGCAGCTAGCTCTGGCTAAGGGACTGAAGAGTTTCCAACCCTATGAACTCACAAGGTTGCCTCCAAGGCTGGACACCATCATATCAACTACTATGCTCAGAAAAAAAAATTACAAAGAAAAAAATAAAATAAAAAGAGAATCCTTTTAAGTTTAATTAGCAACACCTACCCAAATCCACCATAAGAGTGAAGGTGAGGTGGGTACTCTCAACCATCTCTCACAGGAAGCTCTAGAGAGAGAAAGTTAGATGGGGATCCAGGAGAAGGGGGTTGAGGGTTAGGGTTTGCTGGACCCAGCTCAATAGAAGTGATTATTAAATTTTCAGGATTTATA